>NC_036867.1:34654852-34673881 GCF_002910315.2 Salvelinus sp. IW2-2015 | reverse complement strand
AAAACACACACACCAAGCGCCCCCACTAGCACACACACCAGCGCCCCACTACACACACCCAGCGCCCCACTTACACACACCCAGGCCCCAGCACCACACACCCAGGCCCCACTACACACCACAAACCAGCGCCCCACTACACAACACCCAGCGCCCCACTACCACACCACACCCAGCGCCCACTACACACACCCAGGCCCCAGCACCACACCCACCAGCGCCCCAGCACACACACCCAGCGCCCCACTTACACACACCCCAGGGCCCCACACACCACACCCCAGCGCCCCAGGCACACAACACCAGCGCGCCCACTACACACACCCAGCCGCCCCACTACACACACCAGCGCCCCACTTACACACACCCAGGGCCCCAGCAACACCACACCCAGCGCCCCACTACACACACCCAGGGCCCCAGCACAACACACCCAGCGCCCCACTACACACCACCCAGCACCCCACTACACACACCCAGGGCCCCAGCACACACACCAGCGCCCACTACACACCACCAGCGCCCCATACACCAACACCAATCTCTCTCTTGGTTTTACAGGCTGCCTTTCATATTGTGTCATTACACATAAACAGTCTCCCTTAGTCCCCCTCCTCTCTCTCTCTCCCCTGCAGCAGGCGCAGGGACACTGATTAGATCTCAGA
Source organism: Salvelinus sp. IW2-2015 (assembly GCF_002910315.2). Lineage (NCBI taxonomy): Eukaryota > Metazoa > Chordata > Actinopteri > Salmoniformes > Salmonidae > Salvelinus > Salvelinus sp. IW2-2015. Next base: position 34,673,216 of record NC_036867.1, on the reverse strand, counting down.
GACAAAAGCTGMTATCCTCTGAATATCAAGTATCAGCCAAGAGCTACGCTGACGAGGACGAGGAGGGCGCAAATGACAAGAAAACCTGCTGCAATCCCCGGGGATCTGGCTGCTGCCTGGCTACTGCGCGTGGTGCTGGAGGAGGACTGTTGCAGGGCGGCCATTGCGGTTCAGTTGTCGCTGTGGCAAATATGGGCCGTGTTCTGTGTCCCCAATTGCACCCTATTGCCTATGTAGTGCATTACTTTCGACCAGAGTGCTATGGGCCCTGGTCATAGGTAGTGGACTGTGTAGGGAATAGGGTGCCATTTTGGACACACAAACGGTCATGTGTTTACCAGAGAGGTCAAGGGTCAGCGGGAGGGACCCGTTTCCCATGCACGAACATGACAGGTCCATTTATCCAAATCATTAGGCCTTTTGTGACTTTTTTTTTTTAAATGCATGTTTTAGCAATAAACCTCAGTTTTTAATGACTGTGGTTTGCGAAAAGCTGTATCAATATTTTTCTTATACATTTTGCTCTCTGCTCAAATGTAATACTAGGTTCACCATTGCACTGCTGTCACCATTGTCTCAGATAAACAGGTGACAATCAATAGCGGCTGGATGGAGATCAGGTTTTACAACGCAGATAAAAACTGCAAAAACAACGGCTCATCTCTCCGACAAAATGAGACGGGGGCTTATTTTGTGTCAGGTAGTCAACGGAGCGGATCATTCGGTGTGATTTCAAATGGCAATTCAGAGACGAGAGAGACAGAGAGAGAGACAGAGAGAAAGACAGAGAGAGAGACAGAGAGAAAGACAGAGAGAGAGACAGAGAGAGGGGGAAAGAGAAGGCATTTTGTCTGAAGGAAACGCAGAAACAAACCCCACCAGGGATGAACGACGGCGTGTAAACCATTCCTGTCATTTCTCAATCTCTGCACTTATGCCTCGGCCTGTCAAAACCCCAAAGACGCGAAGAGAATTGATTTCCTCTAAAAAAAGCGATTCCTTCTGGGGTAAAAAAAGAAGAAGCAACTCCCCCCCTTCATCTCATCTTACACAGTATCTCTGACAAGGGATTCTTCTTCTCCCCCACATGAGACGAAACGACTGTCCCTCTTCTTCTAATTCCGACGTCCACAACAACACACTGATCACTTAGTACTATTAAATCTATTAAGAATCATACGATTGGAGYKGGGAGAGAATACCACCTGACGCAGCAAACARTGATTGCAACAATAATGGACCGCCGAGGTATTTAAGGATCCAATCCTGACTTAATTATGATAAATTAAAATGGATTTAGCATCAGAATTAGCTTGATTTTATAGGTAATTAACTGCACGGCACAGTGGCGGTATAAGGCGGGCGGTATAATCTCCGTGAACGGCTAAATTAATTTGACTTGGGTAACGTTGAGCCAATCAGCGAGCTGCGTTGAGACCAAACAGCAGGCCACGGATGCTACGAGAGGAGAGATTTATGCTAATAGCCTCCAAATGATTTATAAGATGTGTTACCCCGGCAGAATCACAGTCACGTCCACATATACAACACACCATTCAGCTGCCAAAAMAAGCTGCAAATGGTGGTAAGAATGGCCCTTCAGGAAATCTGCTGGGACTATAAACAGCTCGCTAGCTGGGTTTTTATGAGTGGATGTGGCCTCGATAGCAGCCTTCACATGTCCCTGCTATTGTGGAAGAAGACCCTCCTCCTCTTCTCTGCTGTGTGTGAGAGGGGAGGCCTGTGGTGTCGTGTGTAACGTTAGGAAGGCCTGCTGTGTGTGTGTGTGTGTGTGTGTGTGTGTGTTGTGTGTGTGTGTGTGTGTGTGTGTGTGTGTGTGTGTGTGTGTGTGTGTGTGTGTGTGTGTGTGTGTGTGTGTGGGTGTGGGGGAGGCCTGTATGTGTGTTTGCATGTCCACAAATACTCTACCTTCTAAGTATCACTAGCTAGGCTTTAGTTACATAATGGTGCACATGTTGTGATATATGTTAACTAACACTAGGCTTCTCTCTCTGCGTGTGTGTGTGTGTGTGTGTGTGTGTGGTGTGTGTGTGTGTGTGTGTGTGTGTGTGTGTGTGTGGTGTATTCAAATGGCTGCATAGCTTCCGAGGAGGATGAGCGGGCCCTTGCTGGTAGCGTGCGTCTCTCTCTCCCCCCGGCCTTTCTTCTCCCCCCACAGTAACAGATGGCCGATGCTAACAGAGATAATCCCGGCAACAGAGTCATCAGCAGATCAGCGGTAATCAGAGTGCGGACACAATGTCTCCTCTCGCCCTAAGGAGGGAGCGAGAGAGGGAAACGCATTATTCCCCACGTCTTAACCCTATTCAAAGTCACACACTGCCTGCCTGCCTTCTCACCGAAAGGGGAGAAGAGAGAGGAGAGAGAGAAGAGAAGAAGAGGAAGAAAAGAGATGAGAGAGAGAGAGAGAGAGAGAGAGAGAGAGAGAGGAGAGAGAGAGAGAGAGAGAAGAGAGAGAGCAGAGAAGAGAGAGAGAGAGAGAGAGAGAGAGAGAGAGAGAGAGAGAGAGAGAGAGAGAGAGAGAGAGAGAGAGAGAGAGAGAAGAAGAGACGGAAGAGAGAAGAGAGAGAGAGAGAGAGAGAGAGAGAGAGAAGAGAGAGAGAGAGAGAGAAGAGAGAGAGAGAGAGAGAGAGAGAGAAGAGGAGAGAGAGTGAGAGGCTATGGATGCGACCCAGACTGAGAAATTACCGTATAACCCTCACTACACCCACACCTTGCAGATTTCAGTCCCCACTGTTTACCTTTTCACAGGTGGTGTGTGTGTTTACTCATGGCTGTCTTGTTTGCACTAAACACTAAGTGACACGATGAATCCCTACTCCCCGCCTCCCTACCCCGCCTACACACACTACCACTAGGCAGGAAGTGACATTATGCCAACAGGAAGCCATGGCTTTGTCCCGGGTTAAACCTCAGACTATTCAGACTACTGAGTCACAGCACTGACAGCATCAGACAGACACGATGATGATGGGTAACAACAGTGACATAGCCTAGCACAGTTGAGCCAATGGCACACCGCACAATGCCCCTGTGTGTGTTACTGTTAAGTGGCACAGTCTGCTCTTTAAACCCGCCCCTTTTCTGCACACCCGCCCAGGACAGATGGCAGAGCGGGGCATGTTGGGAAGGGAACATCTCTCACCCCATTCCACCGCCTTGGCACGGCGGTATCCTTCCCGTACTGTTGCAGCCAATCCACGGACTGCTTTTTAAGATCACCAGAGCCAACCCCCTGAAAGCGCTAATGGTACTGTCAGGGCAATCAACACACCGACAGGGAAAACCGCTCAGTCCTCCTGTACTGAAAGACTTGATTCACAGTCATAAACACGCAGACGGGCAGCCTGATTCTACACTCCCACTGCAATCTGTGTTGTGGTTTTCAGCGACAATAATGTGATTTTGGGCCTGGGATGGAAACCACTGAAGAGAGGGGTAGCTGAGCTTGTCACTTGTGTTAGATGTCAAGCTTCTGTCTGTGACAGAACTGTCACAGCTAGAACTTGCTCTGCTCGCCTACAACTAAACTCAACTCAGTATAACTTACACTGACTGGAGAGAATCAAACGGGCGCCTACATTTTGTACCAGTCCTATTCCTTTAAAAGAGTGTCTTAAATAACCCAACAGCACCACCCCCCAAAAAAACATTTATACAATAAAAAGAAAAGCCTATTGTGAACTAATACAACCGCCCCACTAGCTCTGTATTTGCTGATTTCTACTGTATTGAGTAAAAATGTACTTACTATGACTGTGATATGTGGGTGTCCCACCTAGCTATCTTAAAATGAACGCACTAACTGTATGTCGCTCTGGATAAAAGTGTCTGCTTAATGACTCAAAATGTAAATATGGCAACGTATCTCCGTGAGGAGAAACAGGTCCTTTAGGCCACTAGGCTGGACCCGAGTCCCTCCTGGAACGCAGCAGCCTGCAGGGAGGAACGTTACATTCTACACTCCACACAGACAGACTGACATTTCTCACACACACCTTCTAAAAAGGGGCAGCTAACCTACAGTAGGACTATATCTCCCGGCACGTCAACAACACCCGGAATAAGATGGGAAATGTGTTTCCTCTGTCGTTTTGGGAAGCAGAAATTATTTTTCACTCAGGTTGCTTTTTGAAAGAGAAAGGAGGGGTAGGTAGGTGTCGACAGGTAGGCCTATGTAGCAAACATCTCTACCCACCAAAGCAATAGTTGGCGAAATGCTGCTCAATTTACATATAGAGCCATCATCAAATATGTCCCCATGGAAACCTTGTGGGGTCTTAAGATCATTAGCCACACCAAAGCCCAACGCAGGCAGACAGGCAGCTCTCTCAGTGAGTGATTCAGTCCTGATGAATTTGTTATTCTTCCACCCTCTGTTCTCTCTCTCCACAAGCCAATCTCTCCCTCATTACCGCCCGGCGCAGCACATTCAGATCTGCCCCAAACCGGATATATTTAGAGGACTCCATTACGCAGAGAGAGAAAAGCAATGTGTGTGTGTGTGTGTGTGTGTGCGCGCGCTCCACAACGAACAAACACCATAAAGACACGGACACAGAGAGAGGCAAGCCAGCTCTTGTTAGGGATAATAACACTTGGCTGTTACTATACATGACATATACTCTTCCTGGTTCCTACCCTTGTTCAGTTTTAAATCATCTATTCTGCACTGCTTCTTCCTCCAGGCTCCATCAATTGTGATGATCTATTGCTGATGATTATTACATTACATTCAATTGGTGTGAGAAGGACCGTAAATGGGACAAAGCTGATACATTCAGGTAGACAAGAAGACTACGAAAATGTCATAGCAAAATAGATATCCAGCCACATGGCTGGGCTGTAAAAGGCTGTAATACTCGATACCTGACATTTATAACATGTCATTTTGATCTGTGGAGAATTCTACACTTCATACCACTTCAGCAAACTCTACTTTAACACACGCACATACATTCACTTAAAGCATCATTGTCATGTTAATTTCAAGTGTCAATTGGTCCCCTAAGAGAGGGTTCACCAACAAAAAAAAGCAATTTGACACAAAATAAGAAGATTCATTTATACAGGATTAGATTGACACAGTTCACACAGAGGTGGGTCAATTCACCAAAAGGCCACAGCTTTTGCTTCCAGGTCCAGTCCAACATTAGAACAATCAGAACATTTTCCATCAGGGTACAATAAACAGAAACAGTCTGGTACAGTGTTTATCAGCCACAACAGCCGTGTGTGTGGGCATAGGGGAGAAATGGATTAGGAGGAGTTTTAGCAACACAGGGAAGAGGAAGAGAGAGTGAAGGACGCAGGGGGGAGAGAGAGAAAGGGAGACGGAAGAGAGGGAGGGAGAGATCGACTGCTACACTCCAGATATGCATAATGCAGATGACATGCGTGTCAAACGCAAGACAAAACGAAAGTGACAGAATCGTGGAGTATCCTGCGAGCATCAGCACAGCCCGGTTTAGCCAGCAACGGAGCTAGCTGTTATAAATACACACCGCAATGACAGAAGCAACAATCTCTCCCATCAAGTCTGACTCTGCCTATTTTCCTGGAATTAAATAGGCCTACTTTTAGGCAATTCAAATAGGCCAACTTCAGTGCAATTCAATACATTTTACACATCTCATGCTTAGAGATTTCCACGACAAAATGTGTCAATGATATGTACATTTATACACTATTACAGGATTATAAGATGTTTTTTTTTATGAATGTCTAGCCACTTTTAAGCTGAGGGGGATATAAAAGTGACTAAGAAGAGATGGCCAATGCGTCACTCCTGATCAAGCATTCCTTAGTGCAGACAGAAATGTGTGGTCAAAAATCATTCTATATGACTCCACTTTGACTGTATCAACTGACGGCGGAGAGATGTGCTCATAGAATTGACATTTATAAAACGGACATTCCCATCACATTCAAATGAACGTTGGGGTTTTAGGCTGCGTTTCTGTATAAGCACTTTGTGACATCTGCTGATGTAAAAAAAACATCTTTACAAATACAGTTGAAGTCGGAAGTTTACATACATTTAGGTTGGAGTCATTAAAACTCGTTTTTCAACCACTCCACAAATTTCTTGTGAACAAACTATAGTTTTGGCAAGTCGGTTAGGACATCTACTTTGTGCATGACAAAAGTCATTTTTCCAACAATTGTTAACAGATAGATTATTTCACTTATAATTCACTGTATCACAATTCCAGTGGGTCAGAAGTTTACATACACTAGTTGACTGTGCCTTTAAACAGCTTGGAAAATTCCAGAAAATGATCTCATGGCTTTAGAAACTTCTGATAGGCTAATTGACATAATTTGAGTCAATTGGAGGTGTACCTGTGGATGTATTTCAGGGCCTATCTTCAAACTTAGTGCCTATTTGCTTGACATCATGGGAAAATAAAAATAAATCAGCCAAGACCTCAGAAAAAAAATTGTAGACCACAAGTCTGGTTCATCCTTGGGAGCAATTTCCAAACGCCTGAAGGTACCGCGTTGATCTGTACAAACAATAGTACGCAAGTATAAACATCATGGGACCACGCAGCCGTCATACCGCTCAGGAAGGAGATGCGTTCTGTCTCCTAGAGATGAACGTACTTTGGTGTGAAAAGTGCAAATCAATCTCAGAACAACAGCAAAGGACCTTGTGAAGATGCTGGAGGAAACAGGTACAAAAGTATCTATATCCACAGTAAAACGAGTCCTATATCGACATAACCTGAAAGGTCGCTCAGCAAGGAAGAAGCCACTGCTCCAAAACCACCATAAAAAAGCCAGACTACAGTTTGCAACTGCACATGGTGACAAAGATTGTACTTTTTGGAGAAATGTACTCTGGTCTGATGAAACAAAAATAGAACTGTTTGGCCATAAAAATAATGTGGATATATTGAAGTAACATCTCAAGACATCAGTCAGGAAGTTAAAGCTTGGTCACAAATGGGTCTTCCAAATGGACAATGACCCCAAGCATACTTCCAATGTTGTGGCAAAATGGCTTAAGGACAACAAAGTCAAGGTATTGGAGTGGCCATCACAAAGCCCTGACCTCAATCCTATAGAAAAAGCGCATGCGAGCAAAGAGGCCTACAAACCTGACTCAGTTACACCAGCTCTGTCAGGAGAAATCTACCAAAATTCACCCAACTTATTGTGGGAAGCTTGTGGAAGGCTACTCGAAACGTTTGACCCAAGTTAAACAAAGTCACTGCTACCAAATACTAATTGAGTGTATGTAAACTTCTGACCCACTGGGAATGTGATGAAAGAAATAAAAGCTGAAATAAATAATTCTCTCTACTATTATTCTGACATTTCACATTCTTAAAATAAAGTGGTGATCCTAACTGACCCAAGACAGGGGATTTTTACTGGGATTAAATGTCAGGAATTGTGAAAAACTGAGTTTAAATGTATTTGGCTAAGATGTATGTAAACTTCCGACTTCAACTGTACATTTGACTGAATGTTCCCTTGGTGGGTGTGCCGGCGGCCATATTTGACATTCAGTGGCTGTAGGCTTTACCAGGAGTCCTGGTTTCCTAAAAACCCTCAGCCAAGTTGCAAACCCTTTTACTCCTGCCCCTGGTGGCTCAGCCTAATGTTCCTTTAGCACAGGAACGAGAGGGCTAGGAGGATAGAGATAACCCATTAAATGTTGATGTTTCCCGCTGCTGTCGGAGTGTGTGTGTGTGGCTGTGTGTGTGTGTGTATGTGTGTGACTGTGTGCATGTTTGCTGTGTGTTGGGCTGGGCCTGAGAGCTCTCTATGTGTGTAATGAGCTCATGTACTGTTGTCGTGGCTAAATGAAGCCTCCAGGCTCCCTCTCAAAGCCTGTTTCCTATATCCTACCCCCCCCCACACTCCCCAGCTCCCCTCTGCCCACCGCTGCTGGAGCTTGGCTGGTTTTTACAGCGCCGGACGCATTCTTGAGTTCGCATAATTGTGTAATTATGATTTCAGTTAAAGAGATAGCCTCGTGTTTGATTTCCTCTGACTGAGCTGTGCAAATAGGCAACACGGCATATGCAGAGCAGATACCTAGTCTTCTACATGTGTAGAGGACTAACGGAGGTTGCAGGGGGTGTGCTGCAGCATCTGTCTGTATCAATGGGCAGATGTTAGTGCGCACGTGTGTCATTTCACGACCAGGCCCGTTCAGACCACCTTCCACTAATAAAACCGATGGAAGACCGATGAGGCTAGCTAGTCCTCGAAATCACAGCAACAACTACAACAATCCTGCGACAGCTACAGCAGCTCGGTTGTCAGAGACGCCGCTGAACAATGGGCTTTTGGTGACATTTAGATTATTAGTGCTGGGAACTGAATTGACGCTCTACTGCCCGTTCAACACGGGGAAAAGATGGCTGGAAAAGAGTCTGTGGTCCTTTATTGACAGAGCGGGAGAGAAAGCAGCAGGCAGAAGGCCACTCCGTTCTGCTCCAACGCTACATGAGAGAGAGGCCAGTGCACACACAAGCATGCACGCACACACACACGCACACAGAGTGCAGCAGGTGAGCTAGCTGCCAGTTCATCACACGCTGCAATCTCTCAGCATCTTGCTCGGGGAGAAGAGAGAGAAGCGCTCTGACATTTTATGAAGCACTCGGCAGAAAGAAAAGCAGCGAGCGGCCCCGGCTGCGTGTAATGGCGGCTGGACTGGCATTCTCTCCCACTCTCTCTCCCCCGTTTGCCTGATATCATCTTCCCTCATTAGCATAATCTAATCAATTTCAGAAAATTGCCTTTTAATTACCAAGAACACGCTCCTCTCTCGCTCTCACTCTTAGAAGAACCCATGTCTTCGAATATCTCTCTCTAAAAACCAAACTAGAGCTGTAAATGAAGTAGGGCTTAGACTAGAAATAACTAGAGACATGCACATGATTTTATCATCGTTCATCTTTACAATTAAAGACGCCATAATTGTTGTGTCAATATATCTTATTAATAGCATCATTAATGTCATACATTATTGATTAACAGATCGTAGCCTTGTCTAGGCCTTCATCTTCAAGGGGAAATGAAAATATACCTTGAGGTGTTAAAAATCCTGACCAGTATTTAGCTACAACTGACTATTTCCTCAGACCCAAAGCTGCTCCTATATGTAACAAGTAGAGCCTAATGATTAAAAACGTTGGCATTAAAATGGTCCCTCCGTAAAATGGGGATCTATAGCAGTGATTAATCCTGTGCCGTGTTGTTGTGGCCTGACAGCCTCGCTGTTGAACAATGATTAACAGTCAATGACTCCACTCACCCCAGCAGCGCTAACACACTGTTTACATTAGCCCAGCTCCCATAGAGGCCAATGCTACGGGTGCTATGCTAACAGCAACGGTCACCTGGCTTAGCTACACACATTACAGCCACGACAGGCCACTGTAAAAAGGACTGCCGGCGTGATAATACGATTCCACCATGTGTGGGAGGATACGGTGCGGCCCAATCCCTGTGTGTATCATCCATCCTACACCACAACCTTCAACTAAGCCTCTTTCATTAATGTGAGAAATTAGCATTTGTGATGAGGATGGGGGAGAGACCCGTGAGACATCTTTCAGATGACAAAAAAAAMMCACAAAAAACAAGGAAATACATTTGAACATCTAACACTCATTTACAATTATATTACATTACAAGTTTGAAAGCACAGCGGAGTTAAAAGATGTATTCGGTATTCGTGGGGGGTTTTAATAAATAAAATAAAATAATAATACACCCCGGGCAAATAAACTCTGACATTCATTTCGCACAACCTTTAATGACAACCCAAGCAAGAAATGACAGACAGGCATAGCTTCGCCTTCACTCCCATGCTAACCAATTAGGCTGGAATTTCAAACAGAAGATAATCAGCTTCACTTTGGGCTCCATTGACTCATGCTAATTTGGATGAAATTTATGTACCTTAAGAGCGCCGAAACAGACGAAGCATCTCTTTTGTACAAGTCGCTGGCTTTCACCGTTAGCTGCACTAAATTGGAACGTGTATAGTTGCACATGCCTTTTCTTCCATCATTGTCAGGAAATATGATTTGTGCAGCAAATGGCGTTGAACATAACTCATCGTTGGGTACTTAACATGTCCGGCTAGCTTAGCCAACATACGTTTTGTTTCTTCAATTCACAAATGTACTCTATTTCAATGACGCAGAACACGTGGCCACATGTTATGCAGTGATGACTTGGTGCTGAAATGTGATGAGTAGGCGCCCAGAGTTTTTCCTGGTCAAGTAACATGGCTAGGGAAAACTCATGGCGCTGGTGATGAGATGAAGATTCTTCTCACATATTTGGCTCAAATTCACTCAATCAAAATCTGTCCGGGACACAGGCTTTTCCCCCAGGCTAAACGTAAAACACCCTTTAAAACCCCTGAAAACTACTTTAAAACAGTCTGTCAAACCCCAGCTGAGGTTCTGAATGGATGGTGTACTAGCCTAACTTTGCACATTAGCTCCCTCCCTGTATGATTTTCAATGATAAACCAGAACAGACACCTCCACTTCCTGACTGTGTTCAACTTCATACAGTTACAGTACACCCCGACAGAGCAGCAGTGACACCAACAATAACGGACTGGTTTCACAAACGCTTACAACACGACTGGTTATTTCTCTCTCATTGCCCCACAGCAACAGGAGCTGTGCTACAGTGCTACAGCAGTGTTTGATGTGAAACTGGAGCCCATCTGGCTCCTCCTCGGGGGCCCAGCACTTCCTCATAGCGAGGAGCCAATCACAGCGTTTCCTGCTGCCTCCTGTCACCAGATATCTGAACTTCGGTAGGAGTAGCAGTGGACAGGGAGAGAGAGAGAAATAGCCTGAAAACAGTTAAAGCTAGGCTATTTTCTTATATTTCTTCTGTTTCCACTGAGACACGATTCAACCAAGCAGGTGTAGCTTGGATATATGCCCCGTGCCTCTGGAGTAGACTCCTCATTTGGCGAGGCGGACACCAAAGTCGACCTCATCTGTTGATACCACTCACCCACAGGAAATCAAGCCAGAGACCACTGTTGGAGGGTCTGCCTGGTCACCCAGACAAAATACAGGTTTGGATTACAGAGCAGCGGGATTCATGTTTGATCCCTGAGGGGGAGAATGTTCTCTCTGCTGCCCAGCTATATGTCTCACACAGGCATGTACACACACACACACCCCGCCCCTGTGTAATATCTATATCATGCGATCAGAGTGAAGACCTCATGGTTCCACACACCTGCCAGAGACAGATGTTCAGAGTAAATCATATCAAATCTGTGAGTGAAGAAAAGCTAGCGTTGCCGCCGTAGCTACACAGGCTGACTGAAGTGCAAACACCTGCACCCGACAACAGCCACACACACACACACACACACACACACACACACACACACACGTAAACACGCAGACAAAGGGGAGATTCTCTTTTTCATTCACATTAACTCAACTTGTGTGTCTTTTATTCATTCTATTGGTGTGTAACCACGTTCTTTTTCTTGAGCTGAGAGGTTTTTCCAATTGCATAATTGTTATGGGAGAACCAGACATCCCTTCAAAGATAAACAAGTCATAACAAAGCAAAGATCCGGGCAGGCAGACAGGCATTTCAGTTGGAGAGGCAACATTTGAGATACTGTAGCCTAGTCTATTGTATCTGCGCTGTAAGCTACACTACTTTGATTATTACGGCAGAATCTGATTTCCTATAACAACAAACTCAATAGACTTAACTGCTATTTCAGGTGACAATGAACTCAGGGATAGAGCAGAGAGCAGGATTTACACATCAAAATAACATGTTAAGATTTCCTGTCAACCAATGCTGTGCACTTCCTGGTCTGTGAGCTGTAGGGAGCGGAGGGGTTGGTGGTCTGGAGATAAACAGAAACCCCTCACGCCTAGTGCCCCAAAAACAGGAAGAGGCTGTGAGTGAAACAGCAGCCCGACGTTATCTGAGCTCTCTCTCTCTCTCTCTCTGCTATCCTGAAATTCCATTCTCCTCCTGCGAACAACAGACGTCACTCTGGGAGCGTCCATCTTGGGTCGCAAATGCGCCGCTGGCTGCCTAACAGACAATAACAGCAGGAGCCGTTGGTCATTATCTGCCTGCCAGAGGGGTGTGTGTGTGTGTGTGTGTGTGTGTGTGTGTGTGTTGTGTGTGTGTTGTGTGTTGCCTAATGTTTTTTCCCCTGTTCAGTACACAAGGGCTTCTTGAGTCACCCAGGGTTGAACATTTTGATGATTCTATTTTCCATATGTCTTCATGAGTGGATACTATATTTTGATGCAGATCAAAGGGGGGGGGGGGGGGGGAAGAGAGAGAAGGGGGAAGAGAGGCGAAATGAGAGAGAGATGGATCAGATGTCCTGAATATATTAAGGTTTTGGAGTGGATACACACTGAATATGCGCACAGTTTGTTTATATGTATGTGACAACACGGTGCCATTCCCCCCCTAAAGCTAAATTCAGATATATTAGTAACACTCAGATGATTTCCATAAACAGAATGGCTTGACGACGCCAATATTTTCCAGAACAAACACATGCATCCTACTGTTCTTATGCAGGTAAAAACACGCACACATTCATACACTATTAAGCACAGTGACTCAAACACACTGCACTGTACTCTAAAAGCATCACATTTGTGTGTGTGTGTTTATGTGTGTAGGTGGAGGAGTTGTGTGTTTGCGTACGTGTGTGTGTGTGTGTGTGTGTGTATATGTGTGTGTGTGTGTATATGTGTGTGTGTGTGTGTGTGTGTGTGTGTGTGTGTGTGTGTGTAGTAAGGCCTGAATGCACTAGTGTTTGAGGGCTATACGTGTGATTGAAACAGAAGACAGCTGAGGTGACTGGCTGACTGATTGTGAGACATCCTCATTGTCACTTGTGACCACAGTAACCACCACGGTTTTGGTACAGCCGTTTACATTACTCACACACACAGCCTACTCACTTCCCCTCGCAGAACACACACACCTACACAGGGGAATTTAGCGAAACAAGTTTGCTATATTCACATCAGTTTGCAACACCTCTTTTCGTGTGTTGCACTTGCATTCAGTAGTGTCTATGAATCGCCTGATTATGAAGGCGAGAATGAATGAAAGGTGTATACTTATTTTACGTTGTATGTAGTTCTGTCCTGGTGCTGTTCTTGTCTATTCATGTTCTGTATTATGTCATGTTTTATGTGGATCCCAGGAAGAGTAGCTGCTGCTTTAGCTCTAGCTAATGGGATCCTAATAAACACTCAATTCAGACACACACACAACACACACACAAAAACACACAGTCTGTAAATCTGCCTCGCACATCGTACATCTGTTACCACAGAACACCAGACACACACACAGCCACAGACAGACAATAGCTAACTACATCTAAAGAGGCACTCTGTGGCTAGTTGAAATCTGCACCCTGATTTCCCAGAAAACAAGATAATTATATTGAGAACCATACTAGGCCAAACACATAGAAATATAAATACAGAACAAAACATAGAAAAACAACATAGAATGCCCTCCCCAACTCACGCCCTGATCAAACTAAAATAAAGACATAAAAAAGGAACTAAGGTCAGAACGTGACAGTACCCCCCCCCCGAAAGGTGCGGAATCCGGCCGCAAAACTGGAACCTATAGGGGAGGGTCTGGGTGGGCATTTACCGCGGTGGCGGCTCTGGAGCGGAACCCCACTCCACCATAGTCTCGGCCCACTTATGTGGCACCTTAGGAGTGGCGACCCTCGCCACCGACCCCGGATTGGAGACCCTAGTAGAGGGCGCCTCTGGACTGACGGGCGCCTCTGGACTGACGGGCGCCTCTGGACTGACGGGCGGCTCTGGCTTGGAGAGAGAACCTGGAGGGAGGAGACGGAGAGACAGCCTGGTGCGTAGGGCTGCCACAGGACCCACCAGGCTGGGGAGACCGACAGTAGGCCTGGTGCTTGGAGGAGGCACTGGAAGGACCGGGCTGTGGGGGAGCACTGGAGCTCTGGTGCGCAGCCTTGGCACCACTTCTCCAGGCTGGATGACCACTTTAGCCCGGACCCTCCAGAGTGCAGGCACAGGTTGAACCGGGCTGTGGGGGAGCACTGGAGATCTGGTGCATACCAGTCGCACCTCTCCCTTAGGCTCAATGCACACATTCGCCCGGCACGAGCGGAGCGCAGGCATAGGACGCACTTCACCCTCCCACACAGCACGAAGAGCCGGCGCAGGATACCCTGGGCCGAAACGGCGTACCGGAGACCAGACACGCTGAGCCAGCACAATACGCCCTGGCTGGATGCCCACACTCGCATGACACTTGCGGGGGGCTGGCCTATAGCGCACTGGGCTATGAGCACGTACTGGCGACACCGTGCGCTTAACCGCATAACACGGTGCCTGACCAGTAACGCGCTTCTTACGATAAGCACGAGGAGTGGGCTCAGATCTTCAACATGACTCTGCCACACTCCCCGTGTGCCCCCCCCCCCAAAAAATTTGCCTCTCGTGCCTGTCGCGCTGCCGTGCTACCTCCTCATATCGCCGCCGCTCAGCTTTCGCTGCCTCCAGTTCTTCCTTGGGGCGGCGATATTCCCCAGCCTGTGCCCAGGGTCCCTTACCGTCTAGTATCTCCTCCCATGTCCATGAGTCCATAATCCTCTGCTCCTGTTTACCACGCTGCTTGGTCCTTGGTTGGTGGGTGATTCTGTAACGGCTTTCGTTGGTGGAAGGAGAGGAGGACCAAAATGCAGCGTGGTACGTATCCATAATATAATTTAATCGAGAATGAATACAAAATACAAAAGAACAAGAGAATAAATGAAAACCGAAACAGTACCGTATGGTGCAAACACTAACACAGGAAACAATCACCCACAAAACACAATAGAAAACAGGATACCTAAATATGGCTCCCAATCAGAGACAACGACGGACACCTGCCTCTGATTGAGAACCATACTAGGCCAAACACATAGAAATATAAATACAGAACAAACATAGAAAAACGACATAGAATGCCCACCCCAGCCCACCCCAACTCACAAACTAAAATAAAGACATAAAAAAGGAACTAAGGTCAGAACGTGACAATACCGTCACTCAAATCAGCATAATATAGCATCACTATAATCAGCATAATATAGCATCACTATAATCAGCATAATATACCATCACACAAATCAGCATAATATACCATCACTAAAATCAGCATAATATACCATCACTCAAATCAGCATAATATACCATCACTAAAGTCAGCATAACATACCATCACTAAAATCAGCATAATATACCATCACTCAAATCAGCATAATATACCAGCACTAAAATCAGCATTATATACCATCACACAAATCAGCATAATATACCACAAAAATCAGCATTATATACCATCACTCAAATCAGCATAATATACCATCACTAAAGTCAGCATAATATACCATCACTAAAATCAGCATAATATACCATCACTCAAATCACCATAATATACCATCACTCAAATCACCATAATATACCGTCACTCAAATCACCATAATATACCATCACTAAAATCAGCATTATATACCATCACTAAAATCAGCATAATATACCATCACTAAAATCAGCATAATATACCATCACCCATCACTAATATGCCATCATGATAGTCATAATAAATGTCATCTTCATAACTTCAAGGTTATTTAGTTACACATTCCTTTCTTTAGGCTATACTGTAGTTGAGAAGTGGGTACAGTGTCTCTCAGGCAGTACAATAAAGGCCTTGTTTAGTGTCTGTCTCCTAACAGCAGCAGCAGTGGTGGTTACTGGTGAAGCTGGTTGTTTAGTGGAGCTGGTGGTTACTGGTGACGGTGGTTTTTATTGGAGGTGTGAAAGAGAGGCCACTCCACACAGGGACAGGGAGGGGCTCCACATCCGTCTCCCCCTGTCTCAGGCCCTGCTGCACACACACACAGCTCCTGTTACCCTCTGCCACAGAAAGTCCTCTGAGTGTGGTGTGTGTGTGTGTGTGTTGTGTGTGTGTGTGTGTGTGTGTGTGTGTGTGGTGTGTGGTGTGTGTGTGTGTGTGTGTGTGTGTGTGTGTGTGTGTGTGTGTTGTGTGTGGTGTGTGTGTGTGTGTGTGTGTGCAGCAGGGCCTGTGACAGGGGGAGACGGATGTCAGCCATCAACAGGACAATCTCACCTCCAACACAGCGAGATACATTAACCCTCTCTAAACGTGGCCGATGAAGGGATGATGAGGCAGCTGTGGTTAAACATCTTAGGACAGCCTCTCCTCTACACCTTGGGACAAATATGCAGTGCCCCCCCCCCCCCCCTCCCCCACCCACACACACACAGCATAATACAAGTATAATAAAGAGTACTAACGGCACCTATTGATTACTCAGTAAGTGTGATATTCCAGAAGAAAACAGCCAACAGCATATTATTTGCTTAAGGCACTGTAAATAAAAGTGTTCCCTCCGCACTGTACCGCACTTACTGCTGTGTGGTGTGTGTGTGTGTGTGCATGTGAATTTTTTCAGCCTTGGTACAGGTACTTATCACCGTCACATCAAGGGCAGAGGGTGGCGATTCTTAAAATCCTCCTTTACACTGTCAATCTAGACCACTCCAGTCCTCGCTGGTTCCTCCTCTGTGTCCTTCAGATGAACACAGTGGGAGCTGCATTTCACTCACTGTGTCTTCATTGCGCCGTTGAGCTACTGAACCGTGCTATCTATAGGCTAAACGCTATACACCCTGGGCATAATCTATTACTACAGCCTAATCTATACATTCAACAATAATAATGACATTTTCCTTCTGAGATTGAATTGACTGCTTCAACAGCAAATGTGCTTCCATCTAGTTGGGTTCTTCTTTCTAATATTGAAATCGTTTCTATTTTTCAACATCACGGAGAGGTATTGGGTGTAGGTCAGTCATTCATACTTGATCATATCATCATATCACTATAGCCTGAGTGTAACGCGTCTGCTGCCTGGACAGTGTGGCTCAGACTAGTGGGACGGAGAAGGAATAGTCTGTTTGGGACTGAAAAACTCCAGATCAGGACATCGTCCAACTGGATTGTTTTCTTACAAAACATATGGAAAAATATAGAGCCTTTGATCCCCTTGCCGCCCACCATAGCTATTAATATTTCTCACAGAGCCCTTCCCCCATGTCCCACTAAGGCTAGGAATTCCTGTTGAAACATAGTCATATCTGAGGATTAGAAAAAGTGATGCAAAAAAAATAAAAAAATCTGTCCATCTCTCTCTTTTCTTGTTTCACACACAAGTACACCCACGTGCCTAAATTAACTTGAGTATCCAACCCGCATTGTCCGCGTAAAACCAACAAATCAGCAACAGGGAATGACAACGCTATAAATCGTTTTAATTAGGACCTAGTAGGCTGCATCAAACACCCTTTTCCATCCTACATTTAAAAATAATAAGAAGAATTCTTCCCAAGCTTCTTGCAATCCAAAAAATGTTTCCCTGGAAGCCGCCGTGGTGGGAGCCCGTGTGAATGCAATATTCATTTTGCTGCAGGAGAACAATCTATGCATAACAATGAGCGGGCCTAATGAAAGCAGCCATCAAACCTGCAACACATACATATTAAACTACCGGGACCTCTGCGTGTCTTTCGCTTAGTGCATCATTTGTTCACCCCGTTTTTTCCCTCTCTCTTTGCCTCCTGACCTTTCCCCGTATCCCACCTCGTTTCTCCTCACTCTCCACTTCTCCTTCGATGCTGAAAATAATGTTTGCTGAAAATACGGAGGTGTTTATGGCATTCTGGACGTGTCCGCTAGCGTCAGAGGGTCAGCGGGTAAAACAACGGTGGGTGGAACGTTTAAAAAACTTTTTGTTATGGTTTCACATCCGTCGTAAAGGGACTGCGGGGTAGCGTCAATACTCGTTTCCGACTCAAAGATGCTGCTAGGAACAGCTTTTTACCAGGAATTGTGATAAACAAATGCTGAAAATATAATTGTGATGACAAGTATAACAGTATAACCCAGTCTCCTAACCCCTCGCTAACAATCACCTGACATTTGCTCATAAACATACATCAAACCCACCAGTATCAGACTGTAGGCTTCACTCATAGCTAATGTCATGTAATCATGTAATCATGGCTGCTGTATAGAGGGCTACAACAGGCTAACTGCTTCTCCCTCCTCTCTCCTCCTGCCCAGCCTCCAGCCGTGCTTCTTCACAGCACTGGTGTCTCTTTCCCTCCCTGCCTGCCTGCCTCCCTCCCTGTCTGGGAAATCTATCCTTCCACCTGACAGTGGCCATTTTAAGGCCTCTCTTGCCTCCTGGTAAACAATGGGAGAG
>NC_036867.1:34650417-34653321 GCF_002910315.2 Salvelinus sp. IW2-2015 | reverse complement strand
TCTTTCTTTCTTTCTTTCTTCTTCTTTCTTTTCTTTCTTTCTTTCTTTCTTTCTTTCTTTTCTTTCTTTCTTTCTTCTTCTTTCTTTCTTCTTTTCTTTCTTTCTTTCTTTCTTTCTTTCTTCTTTCTTTCTTCTTTCTCTTTGAGACCTTATGCAGGTGTAATTACGTTGTGGAGGGGAGTGTTGATCCTGTTTGGGGTCCATGCTGAGGGAATTGGAGTTGTATGGAGTCCCTGCAGAGGCCAGAAAAGCCCACTTGCGGCGCCAGGACCCCGCGCCAATGGCTCCCAGGGAGAGATCATTACTGTATTTGTGTAGTCACACTCCTCACTGAGAGCGAGAGAGTCACACAGAGCACTGGTGAAACTGTGAGGAGCCTGAGCCTCAGGGAGTCATTACGGCTCCATCTCAGAGCTGGGAGAGGGAGAGGAGGCTCCCCCCGGCTGCTCTGGGGCATTGCACATAAATAAGAAGTAAAGAAAGGATGGAATCGATGATGAGACTGAATCAGGCTGTTTTGCCTAGTGATGAAAGGTTAGGCAGGGCGTGTGTGTGTGTGCTCAGATGTCTGGTCTGGTGTGCAGATGGCCAGGCAGGAACCCACTGAATGGGCCGCGCGTTTCATTGGGTAGTTAGAGCCCAGCTGCTTTCTCTCTTTCATCCCTGAGAGACAGAGAAGGAAAGAGACGGAGAGAGAGAAAAGGGGAATATTTTCTATTCTATTTTCTCTCAGGGCGAGCACACACGCACGCACGCACACACACACACACACACACACACACACACACACACACACACCACACCACACCACACACACACACACACACGACAGGCTCTCACTCTCAGCAGCGCGAGGGGATGAAATGTCTCTTAACCAAGCCGCGTGCCCCCGAGCTACGGTATTGCAGGTGAATTCAGCTCCTTTGTAAAATGCATCTCTCTCTCTCTCTCTCCCTCCCTGCCACTCGTGTCCTCTCTCAGAAGTGTGTGAATCCCTCAGTCCCTGACGCGTCGCAACCCCTGAGACACTCCCACAATGCACAGCGGAGATGGTGCCCAGTGATATCAGTAGTGCTGAGGGGGGGGGGCGCTGCTGCTGCTTGGCGAGGAACTGTGTGTGTGTGTGTGTGTGTGTGTGTGTGTGTGTGTGTGTGTGTGTGTGTGTGTGTGTGTGTGTGTGTGGGTGTTGTGGTGTGTTGTGTGTGTGTGTGTGTGTGTGTGTGTGGTGTGTGTGTTGTTGTGTGTGTGTGTGTGCCGTGTATAATATTCTTAGAGGGTGTGTGTGTGAGAAAGAGAGAGTGTTTGATGCGCGTATGTGCAATATTCTTAGAACGTGTGTGTGGTGTGTGCGCGTGTGTACACCGTCAGCAGAGCTCGACTTAGAGGTGACACCAAGGTGAACGCGGCGTGTGGAATGCTCTCTCGACTCGGCAGGCAGCAAATTGCTCGGTGGCAGATGGAGTCTTGTCAGGGAAGAAAAAATGGCAGCTCCGGAACGTCAGAGAACCATCCCCTCCTGACCCCCTCCCTCCTCCCTGCCTTTACACACCACGCACGCAGGCAGGCACACGCGCACACACACACACACCTCATCATATCCCTAGTGTTTCTCTCTCGGCTGACGGGCGGTGACCTCCTCCTCTAGGGTTCTCGCGTTTGATCAATAATCGTGTGTGTTGGACGGGGGGGGGTGTATGGTGTGAGTGAAATTACTGTATTTAACTTAGTACACTTCTAAAAGCTCCAGTAACAGATATGAAAACTCATAAGAAAAACTCAGAGATGGCGGTTCTAGCAGACAGTAGCACTTCAGTGGATCTGTGAACACCCTGGCTGTGTCAGAATGCTTTAGGCTGCTTGTCGACACTGTCTTAGATCCACTCTCCATCAGGCTGAAGTAAATGCACTCCGTTTCCCCTTTGCTGTGGCAAAAGGCTTGTAACAAAATATATAGGCCTCACAGTGCGAGTGCTCCTCCTACAACACGGTTTCAATTCAACTCACTAATGCTCTCATTGTTAGCAGCCGTGCTATCCCTAACCCTCTATCAACACGACACACACACACGCACACACACAGACGCACACAGACACAGAAACATTCACGCACATGTGCATGCCAACTCTGCCCTTATGGTTTAAAATGAGGAAGTAAAGTAGTAGCACAGCCTTGGTATTTCCCTGGTTTAACTGTCTTTTGCTAGGTGACCACAGGCATGGATAACACAGTACAGCAGGGTTCCCTAACTGGCAGCCGCGGCCCGAATTTGGCCTGCGGTTGGTTTTACTTTGCTCCCCAAGCTTTCTGAGAAAAAAATGTGGTTTTATTTTAATTTCATTTTTCATTGTTGGAAATAAAATACTGTAGAAACACCATAAAATCAGTGATTTTCATTTAAGAAATCTGTTCCCAAGTATTCCCGTGCAGAATAGAGAGACGCGTGATCGTATGCAAACTTAAGCAAGGTTTGAAATGGTTATGTTTTAGTCAAATATTATATCCGTTTGGGATTCAATTGGCAGTCTACAAATGATTTGTAATTATGTTCCGACCCCCCCGCTCAAGAACAAAAACCAGATTGTGGCTGAATCTAGTTGATGATCCCTGCAGTACAGTGAAGTAACACCTGGTCGTATACAATCCTTTAGCAGGACTAGATACTAGGAATGGAAATACTGCCTAGCTGTCCTGCTGTACACAGTGGGAGTGGAGTGGAAATGCTGGCCCAACAGGAGATGAGACACACACACACATTACAGAAGAGCACTACTCGTACAGCACTGACACTCGGGACGACGACTGGACACTGATCAGCATGCACACGAGCAACGCACACACAGTTTCACACACACACACACACACACACACACACACACACACAACACACAAAGCAATAGCACACAC
>NC_036867.1:34642564-34649686 GCF_002910315.2 Salvelinus sp. IW2-2015 | reverse complement strand
ATTACTCACCATAGACCCCAGCAGCAATCTGTCAGGCCACTGGCTATGCTGAGAAAACACTGTAACATCTCAAAGGGAAAGGAAAGAGGGTATAGTGGTGTTTCAGGAACATCAGCTAGTTATTAAGGCTGACTGCTCAGCTTTCCCTCGTCTCTCTTCAACACCCGCGCCAAGTCTGACCACATGAAGACGTTCGACCTACCAAGACGGACTCCTTCCACTGCACACACTTTGCACACACCACCACACACACACCAAGCGATTTGTGAACGTATGAAATGTAGCGCTACTTCATTAAAACGACCACAACTACCTACACTCTCACACCCCGACCTCTTACACACACTTCACAATTGAACATCTTTCTCACACTCACACAACACTCTGCACACATTACACAACTACACATACACTAGTCGAACACACACACACACAACACACTCGAACTGTCCGTGGCTTGTGTGTAAACGGATTTCAACATTGTTCATGTACACAACCACTCACCCAGTTTTCAAACTAAAAAAACACAGCATAAGCCACCACAGCACCACCGCATCTTCCGCGTCACAAGACCCACACACACACACAAACACACTTCTCAGCACCTCTCTCTCCGGATCATGGGTGGCAAAACAAAAAGAGAATGCCAAACACATAACAAAGAAAAACGATCTATTCTTAAAATTTGTCCTTTTCACACCCTCGCATACATGTGTACACATACACAGGCCTCAGTGGAGGCTCCTCAGAGGAGGAAGGGGAGGACCATCCTCCTCAGTGAATTTCATACAAATAAAAAGTGAAACCTTAAACAAGTTATCCTTTTTTAGATAAAACTATAGTAAATATATTCACGTCACCAAATAATTGATGAAAACACACTGTTTGCAATGAAGGTCTATAGTAGCCTCAACAGCACTCTGTAGGGTAGCACCATGGTGTAGCTGGAGGACAGCTAGCTTCCGTCCTCCTCTGGGTACATTGACTTCAATACTAAACCTAGGAGGCACATGGTTCTCACCCCCTTCCATAGACTTACACAGTAATTATGACAACTACCTATCAGCACACTTGCAGCATGAACTGACATGCTGTCTACCCAATCAAGGGATCAGAGAATGAATCTAGTACTGAAAGCATAAGCTACAGCTAGCTAGCACTGCAGTGCATAACATGTAGTGAGTAGTTGACTCAAAGAGATATAAAGACGATAGTTGAACAGTTTTGAATAAATTAATTTCTTCCAAAATGAAGGAGAAGCAAGAGAGAGAGAGAGAGCTAGCTATATTTCATAGTATATATTTTTTCACATTCACTTACTTAGCTAGCATCGAATGCAGCTAGCTAGTTTAGCCTAGTCAAACACCTGGTTCAAACAGAGGGATGCTATGTTAGCTAGCTGGCTATGGCTATCCAACACTGGAACTCTTCCAAGTCAAAGTAAGCTTTTGGTTTTATTAATTTATTGCCACCACGGCCCGCCAATGTAACTGCTAAACTGCTTGCTGCTGACTGCTTGCTGCTGATTGTACTGCGTGATTGTAGCAGGGTTTACTAACGCTACAACTCTCATTTGCAACTGTTGGACTAATGATTACACTCTAGATCAGCTATAGATAGATCAGCAGTGTGCAAGGCGGTATTAAATGTGTCACTGCCTGTCACCTTGATTACTCAAAATTCCCCCGACCTGTGCACCTACGCTGTAAACGTTCACTCATAGGCTAGGTTGTAGCAACCTCATGACGGGTACGGGGGAAAATGTAGCATCATGTAGTAGCCTCAACTTATTGGTGTTACGTTGAGCTGGGTGAATGGAATATGCTTGACAGTCATCCAATACGCTGTAATAGAAATAAGGCCATGCTCATTAAAATAAATGTAGCATCCTCCATCATCTTAAA
The DNA here is from genome assembly GCF_002910315.2 of Salvelinus sp. IW2-2015. NCBI lineage: Eukaryota > Metazoa > Chordata > Actinopteri > Salmoniformes > Salmonidae > Salvelinus > Salvelinus sp. IW2-2015. The sequence goes on along the minus strand of NC_036867.1, from coordinate 34,647,782 downwards.
TGGCACCGACCGCCACACAGGCTTGTACACACACAAACACACACATCGTGTACTTTGCCATCCCTTTGTAAACTCTCTAAACAATACTATACAACTCTCTCTCTCTCTCTCTCTCTCTCTCTCTCTCTGTCTCTGTCTCTCTCTCTGTCAGTCTCTCTGTCTGTCTCTCTCTCAACATTTGTAATTCCCTCTGGGTATTTAAGCACCACTCTCCCTTTTCCTACCCTCCTCTTACAAGGAACTAATGGTGGATAACTGCTCTGTACTGTGGCTGTTTGGATGGTGTCCATGTTTGCCAAGGTTCTGCCTGTTTTCTATGGACTAATGGAAGAATAAACAGACAGAAATACTGTACGATCACTAGAGACTGATAGGTGGACATTTCACTGCAGTGTTCAGTGAGCAAATCATCACAGCCACCAGAGGGGTTTGCCTTTCACCCGTTCTCCAGCCCTACATTTCCAGGAAATCAATTTCAAATGGAGCCGTCAATATCATGACTGATAGCAGACAGCTATCAATAATAGGTTACATGGTATGTAACAGGTAAAGGCCCAGCGCCGGTCTGAAATGTGTAACTTACAATTTGCAGTGCAGGGGATTCTCAAACCAGGTGTATTGTACGTCAAGCAAACATCACCTTGAAAAGCACATTTAGGAGGAGAACCGTTCCCCTTTGATATTTTTATCTGCTGAATAGGCCTACCTCAAAACACATAAACACACCTAACTCTCAACGGTACGCTTACCCAGCTGAGCTGCATAAGAGATAAAGCTGATTTATAAAGTGTGAGATTAGATCTGGTGACACACTCATCAGCACAAAGCCATAAAGTGAGAAAGGGAGAAAAGTGCAAGTCATTGTCTGTGGGATAAAACCGTCACCTTTGTCTGCTTGGTGAAACCTTGAGGGAGTAGAGGCTAGCGTTGGTAACTAGAACATTCGAGAGAGAGAGAGAAGAGACGAGAGAGGGAGAACGGAAGAGGAGAGAGAGAGCGAGAGAGAGTTAGAGAAGCCGAGAGAGAGAGACACAGAGAGAGCAAGAGAACAGAGAGCGAGCGTGAGAGAGATTAGGCAAAACGCGAGATAAGGAGATCAGAAGGCAGAGCTTAGAGCAGATAGGAGCGCATCGTATGACAAGAAGAGAGGGTTGAGAACGGCTAACCACAGCCACAACAATTTAATCCACTTATTTGTTGAGAGAACATGATTCAGTTTTCTCAACTGATAGGCCTAACACTAAATTCATTGTTAGGCTACTAACAGATACTGTATCTATTTATGATTATTTAATGGTTACTGCAACAGATCACAAACACTGATGATGGTTAATTCGCATGTTTCTTCGCCCGAAAATGTTCTGATCAAAAATGGAGAGAAATGTAATTAATTGCACGATTCACTGAATGAAACATCTGAATTTGTAATGTAATCAGAACAACTGCTTTTTCAAGGAGCCCTTGTTAAATTAATTGGGGAGAAAATCCTCTCGGTGTCGAAAGAAATGAAAATCTAATTAAGCCTGGAATCGAAGGAGTCCTGCGAACTTCCTCTACGCCAAAACAAATATTGTTGATAGACAAAGTTGAAGCAAAAATTCAAAAAAAGCTCTCTCATAACAACTATAAGTATTTAGGGGATTGTACAACAGGGCCAACAACAAAAAAAAGCATATGTGTTGACAGTCGTCTCGCGAAAGAGATAGATTAACGAGAAAGAGTCGTACTCACTGAAGGAATGTTTTCAGCTCTGTGACATCATGCTCTAAACACCTGAAGCAGTTCGAAAGAGGGAAACACCAGGGTTAATTTCGCATATTATAGCGCTTGATATCTTTCTGTATGACACCGTTCATGTATATTGTCTCCAGTGGAAAAATACATTCAACTTCTCAGTCAACGCCAGCCTCTTAATCGCCACACGTAACCATGTTTACCCGCTTTTAGTTTTGGTTACCTAGAAGAACCAGCAAACCTAGAGCTCTGAGTTTGGGGGAATACCGATTCAGGTCATAGTTCATATTGCCTCAGTACATATTCACCTTCTCATTCACGCTATCAAACAGCCTTCTGGTGCGTGTTGTGGTCCAAACGTGATTCCAGATTTAAACAAAAACTAAAATTGGATTCAGGTTGTATTTTATCGAATTTTTATGAGAGACCGCCAGCTAGGAGCTGGCTAACTGAGCGATAAGCAGATTCTAACAATGGCTACACACCCACCAACACATCCGACAAGCACCACAACACACACAGCACAGCTAAACACACAGCACACACACACACACACAACACACACACACACACACAACCCAACTGACCCACACAACACACCACAACAAACCCTACACTCTCTTCTGGTCATCTCTCTGTCCGAGGCACAGCGGCCTGCGAAAACACAGCGGCAACAACAGTCTTATAGCATCTTTCCTCTAAACTGGAAATGTAATACGCCGCAGAACATTATGCTTTGGTGCTGGGAGATGGATATTCCCAAACACAAGACAGTTCTTGCTAAGCAGAGAGGACCAGCCGCCCTTATTTCCCAGTGTTCACTCCACGCCCCTCAGCGCTACGACGTCTCCGATATCTGTCTTCTCGGCACCTGCACAGAGGCGGAGAGCCAGGAAGTAGGAGGGCTTTCCAGCCTGTGTGATTCAAAAGGAAGTAACTGGTGACAGTCCGGCTGTGGATCATCAGCGCTGGCACTCGTCCTCTCTCACTGCAAGCACCGTAGTGGGTCATTGGTCACTCTGGTTGCATCATACTCACCCTGACAACTGGGTAAAACTCTACAGGCACAACATCGACAGACACAGGGGTCACATGAAACAGTTCACGCTCCAGACGTAACACGTTTGATGAGAGAAGCGACTTAAGAATGACGAGCAAGAGGCATGACAGAGGCTTCACAACAAAAACACGGCGCATTGACCAATTACGGCTCTAATGAATAAATCTCCAAGGTAAAAAAATAAAAAAGCAGAGTATTATCTAGAGTGACGGTGTCACGTATCGAATAAAGATAGACATCTCTATAATTAACAGAAACAAAGACGTGATCATAAAGCGATGTACTAACTTGGGTGAGAACGTTGTTCCTCCCTCGTCATTCCCCGCACCGGTCAGGCCTGATCTGATCTCGACACACCCGCTACAACTACAGGTGCTTCATGCTATCACACACAGCCTCCCACACCCTTATCTATCACACACACACAACACACATACACAGCAAACAACACGAAAACGGCAATACACACAACAGCACTCCTCATATGGGAGCGGCACACATGACAGGTATTTCACCGACGGGATGTCACACACATTAACACTTATTGGCAGAGTAGTTCATTTAGATCATGACAACACACAGAAACATAGCACATGCGATATATTCATGATACACTAGTCCAAGACAGTACAATTGAAAAACTTTATTTCTTTTTTGATTTTTATCCTATCAACCCACCATCTTCCCCCCACTGTCCTTACTTTTAAACATTATTAAATCACTTATTAACCAAAATCATGCGTGTCCACACACAGCACACACGCACACATACTGCTGTGGTGAATAACACCCGTCGGCCGAGCCGACTGAGGGAATTCATCTGTAGAGTCTTCATAAAGGCCTATTAGAGCCATGATTAAAGGATGTTCCCTCAGAGAGGGCGCGACACTGAAATGATTCCCCCAGCCAAAGAGTGCTGTAATGACAGTGGCGAGATTTGAAGCTACATACTTCACACCGTTATCGCCTGCCTGGGTATTTGAAATTCACACTGACCCGACATCAGCTGCTGATGCCACGGCAGCGCTAGCTATTTGCTGAGACAATGGGCCTGGAACACTTTAGAGCCTTACGTAAGCTCTAGTCAAACACAGTCATAAGTAACACAACGATAGCAAGCAGCATCTAACTAGGCCTAAACATTCTCTAAGCCCGCAGGCACAGAACAACAGGTCCACATAGAACAAGGCTTTTCAATTCCAGGCCTCSAGGGCAACAGCTGTGACGTGGCCCCGGAGGCTTGGAATTGAATATTGCCTTTGGCGTAGAGAACCGTCACGTTAAATCTAGTAATGTAGACTTAACTGTAGTGAGGAGAAACCTTAGCAAGGCCTTCATAAAGTGCCATTCACTGACAGACACACTAAAAAGGTGTTTTTACTCCTTTTGCTCCCGGCTCATCTGTGATATCGCAGGCCAGGGAGGGAGGGAGGGATGAAAGCGGAGGGCACTGACTGTGAACTGGCCGCAGACATTTTTCTGAAACCTCCGGAACAAAACAGGCAAGTCTTGACAATCTATCCACCACTGAGTCGTCACACAATCAGTTGCAGGAAACCGATCCCTAAATAGCAGTGATTCATCTCTTCATCGCACAAAGTCAGTACACAGAACACAAAGAACCCCTCTCTCTCTGTCTCTATCCCCCTTCTCTCTCTCTGCTTAAAAATACTGCTTCTCCCAGCTTTCTTTTGCGTGTGATTTACTGGCACTGTTTAACTGCGGGGCAGTATCTTTTATCGTTACATGATCTGGAGCTGGAAGCTGACAAAATGGAATCTGTGGCGAGAGGTGAGTGTCTGTTCTGTGGAAAGACGAGGAAGAGGGGAGGGAGAAAAATCTGTGCGCAGAAACGTTTGCCTAAGTGCAATTCTGATCCTCTCTCTCAGCTTATTCAAAAGAGCCTCYCYGTGTGTTCTATTCCATTAAATGCCTTCTTCCTAGACCTGATGGAGAAAGTCCCATTACTGGGGAGTGGGTTATCCCACACAATGTAAAGCACAAGAACTGGCTGAAAAGCAACGAACAAAACACAATCCATTTGTGGGATTTAAGAGAGAGGACACCCTCGAGGGACTGTCATCGTGTAACACAAACAGTGTGTGTGTGTGCGCGTGCGTGCCTGCGTGACTGTGCGTGTGTGTGTGTGTGTGCACGTGTGTACCCGTTAGCGCATGGGCGTATGTGTGAGCGTATGTGTGAGCGTGATGGTACTGTATGTGTGTGCCATTTATGATTCAGCCCTGGTAACGCTACTCCCAATATGGCTAGAAGCCAATTCCTACAGTAGCATCATGATGAATCTGAGGGGAGCCTCTCTCCGTCTCCCTCCACTTAGCCTATGGGGCTATCATTCACCGGCTAATTGGACGGACCTGCCTCTGGCCTCAGCTTAAAGGTCCAATGCAATCGTTTTTATCTCAA
>NC_036867.1:34571232-34638274 GCF_002910315.2 Salvelinus sp. IW2-2015 | reverse complement strand
AAGGCCAACAAACCCCTATTCCTAATTGTTCTGTTAATTTTATTCGCCAACTAAATCAAATTTTTAGCCTGTATGGAATGATGTCCCTACAAGTAGTCGAATTTGGGGGCTGTTTTCTAGTCTGATGCACACTACCACATCAGGTGGTGTCTTAAAGGCTCAGTGCAGGTCAATCATTTTTATATATATTTCCAATACATGGCGTTGGAAATAATATGTGAAGTGGTTGAACGATGATAATGGCTGGTAAAATACATTTCAGCCTTTTGGCCTTGTGATTGGATTTGAGCCTTCAGGTTGACATCGCCCATGGGGTAGAACTGAGTTTAAAAGACCAATAAGAAAGGAGGGTTGCGAACCTCCTCTGGCTCCGAGTGGGCGCAGTGGTCTAAGGAAATGCATCTCATGTGCAAGAGAACATACTGACAGTCCGGTTCAGCATCTAGGCTTGTAATCTGACATTTGGCTGTGATTGGGAGTGCCAATAGGGTGGTGCAACCAATTGGCCGCAGGGTAGGCTGTCATTGTAAATAAGAATTTGTTCTTAACTGAAACTTGCTAGTTAAATAAAGATCTTCAAGTTTCACCACTTCCACTACAGACCTACTCCCAGAAATTCCAAGCAAAATTCTAGGCTTGAGTAAGATGCTGCTTTGCTAAAATATAGCATTTTTTGTTTCTTTTTGGGACATTTAATTTAAAACATCAAAGTAAGTTACTTAGTTGTACCCAGTAAAATTATGATTGATGACTGTGTGTGTGTGTGTGCCTGTGTGTGCCTGTGTGTGTGTTTCCTTTTAACAGCCACCCAGGGTCTACTCCATCCTCCTCAATCCTGCAACCAGCTGTCCTAGTACGATGAACAACATTGACCATCCCCGGCACCACCACAATATAAAACCTTACACAATTCTCATTCCCACATCCAAAGACATTTCTATCCGCAATGCCAACAACACAGCATGTGAGAGATACTGCAGATACGTGAATAGAGCATGCAGGCTGCACACTATTTTAGTAGAGAATGTAAAAGGGTGATAAGCCAACCAAACAGGCCTAGGCTAAGCTATACTACGATCGGTATTTCCAATACCGTCCCCATTATCACAGTAGGCAGGGACTCCATCACTGGAGCATTCCAGCCACGGCACACACAGGCAATATGACAATCTCTCGCTGGTGAAGACCACTAAAAACAAGCCCTTTCTAATAGTGGATTGCTCCTTACGCATAGCTTAGGATATACCCTCCTTCAGATGATGTCATTCGAAAGCATCAACCTTGGACCCACTCTGAAGGACTCATGTTGAGCAGAGCTGTGTTTTATCTGACTCTTCTGTCATAGAGTATCAAGCCATACGCGTTTAGCATGGCTACAGACAAGACAGAGTGGCTGCCGTTAAGCAGTAGGCCTAGCTAATCTACTACTAGGCTATGAACGGAACCATGTTGTTTTGGGGGAAAAGGATAGTCTTCTGTAGCCTAATCTTGGCTCAGTTCCTACATCAGTTAGCCTAACCGATGCTCTTAGTTCTCATCAGGCTATCAGCATTTTAGATTGAAGTGTGCTCATTCGGGGCAGAAGGAAGGAAACTGTAAGGCCTAATACCTGGCTACTGTAAGCAATAGCCTACAGCTGAAATTAAAGACAGTTTTTTGTCTCTGCCTCAAACACCCTCACAAACCAAGTCAATAGGCCTGGTTTTCCCTTTGTGACTGTTTTGAGAAAACTGGCAGGTTTTATGATACAGTACAAAGAAGGAAAAATGAATCGACAGACAGACAGGCTAGCCTACTCCTTTACAGACTTTCTGCAGAGCTCAAGGACTTTGAAAATGAGGCGTTACTTGAGGGAGAAATCAACCTCTTCACCTTGCCAGTGGAACAACAAGCATCTTGACAGACAGACCATGAAAAAATAACCTTGAGTTTCATCAAGGAAATTCTCACATTGAATGATAAATAGGAAGAAGCCTAGGGAACGGACAAAACAAAGACCTTAGCAGCTAATCGGCTCCTTTTCTCCCAAACATGGCCTCCGTGTCTTTGGTATTTCAGAAACAAAGTGAACTTGGCGTGACCTGGTTGTACAAAAGGCATTTATGCTACCATTTTTGGAGTCTATGAAAGCACCAATAACACATGGATTATTTGTACGTGTTAAACAAGCCAGACTGCTGTAAAACTGACATCTGCTTGTACCAGTAATGCTCCCCTTGACACGGTTACTTTCAGATCATGTCACAAACTGAACCAGGCCACCATAGATGCCCATAGTATGTTCTTGCACATTGCTGACATTCATCTTGCATACTACCACCATGTTTGTAAAATGGATGTGTGTGCTATAATGTAGGCTAGGCTATGTAAAAATGCATGTCGCTACTTTATGTCAACTTTATGTACAGTGTGACTAGAATAGCAAAGCGAAGGTGAAGTAGATCATACGACCACTAACAAACTTGTCATACTGTCATTAACTTATGTTATGTTCTGTCAACAGTTGTGCTAATGAGTATTTGCTACACTTGCTGCAAGTAACATTTTCAGACTTGACAATCATTGTGCACAGTAACAAAGGTTTAATAGCCAACAATAATAATCAGCAGTAGCCTAATTAAACATTTAGGGTTTTAAGCCAATTCCTGCATCCCTAAAGGGCCATCAATTTCACCACGCATCTTTATAAAGGTTAGTACTTGACTTCTGAGAAGATTGGTGTGTGTGTGTGTGTGTGTGTGTGTGTGTGTGTGTGTGTGGTGTGTGTGTGTGCTGGTGGTGTGTGGTGTGTGTGTGTGTGTGGTGTGTGTGTGTGTGTGTGTGTGTGTGGGTGTGTGTGTGTGAGAGAGAGAGAGCTTGAAGTAAACACAGGGTGGATGACTCGTGACAATCCAGGTTTAGGTTAATTAGGCTCTGGTTGATTAATTTCACATAACACAAAACAAACTTTACTTCCTCTTTAGAGTTGAAAACTTGAAATGAGTGTGAACAACACACCACCACTAACTACAGTGCAGAGATTTCACGACTTTACCCAACTGTTCGTTCCCTTACCACACATAAGATCTGTTTACAGAAGCTAATCAATCTCTGTGTAGGCCATACAAAACAACATAAACAAGGAAATCAATGCCAGAAACAAACAATGTAGGCCTTCGTTTCTAGGGTTACAGTAGTAAATGCTTCGTACAGTGTCTCACAAACAATGAAGGGAAACATTGAAACTAGCACAAGGAGGTGCGGTATAGGAATATAGCATGCTAATCAAATTCAGTGCACACTGCAATCAGTGAGAGGCATGTGGGCATTGCGTTTAAGATCAATTCAAAGGTGGCAGCGTAGGTCGCGACAAACTGCTTGATTGTTGACTGGATAACCATCCTCACCTCATTTCAAAAGACAAAAAAGTGATGGACACCAAAGCAGGCACGTTCCTCTAACATTATTACCCCTAATTTCAATAGTACAGGATTAGACAGAATAGACTTGTGTGCATATGGGATTGTCTGTGAAAAGCTGTCCAAGTTTGTTCAGTTTCAGCACCCCCAGACACAGGGCTCCTAAACCTAATTTCTCCTAATCAGCTTAGTCAATAGCAACCGTTTGGGCAGTGTTGGTAGACATGCAAATAGGGCTTAAACATGTCTATCTTTAATTCCTGAATGTTCAAGTCAAGCGGAAGTCCTTTTTATCTCCTGGCAAGAAAAACAACATTCTGTGGGGGGAGAGAGGAGAGGGGAGGCGAGGTGAGAGAGAGAGAAAAGAGAGAGGGGGGGGGGGAAAGGGGGAAGAGAGAGAGAGAAGCACTACAGTTAATTTTTTTTACTTCTCTTGGCCAGGCATGGAAACATCCCTGATTTGAGTATGCTTGAGGTAGCACAGTTTGCTTCCATTTCAAACCAACATCACAAACAAGCCCTGACAGATTTGTTCTCTCTCACTCGCATTATGGGGAAACACACAGCAACACAAGTATATTAGTGCTCCTCTGCCCTGTTCTGCTGTGTGTGTGTTCAGCTGCAGCACACACACACACACACACACACACACACACACAAAAGAAGCTAACAATAGCCGTTTGTAATAGTGGTGGAAAAATGGGAGAGACTGTTCCGTTTCAATTCACTGATACCACTAATGGCTTCTTAGCAGCTCCATGAAATCAAGCAGCTGTCATGTCCATGCATCAGCACAGGGAGAGGAGAGGAGCCATTCCCAGAAGGAAAAAGGCATCGCGCCTCCCTCAGCAAGGATGTTTGGCTAAGCATCTGCTCCTGTGCACTTTAGCTTTGCAGCAGTAAATATCCAAACAAAGAGGGTGGGAGGTGAAACGATTAGATTCCCTATCACAAAGCATCATTGTTRTTGTTCTTTTACAACAACTGCTTGTGAGACAACAACTGAGATCCATTTTAAAGACTATCACACAGGGATATGGTGGATTCACCAGAACAACTGGTGATGAGAGTATAATCTCTAGTGTGACAGGAGATTCTTCAATGATAAACTAGACAGTTTGCTACTTTGGGTAGCCTATGTTTGAAATCTTTCCTCCGCTATAACATCAACAAAACACACAAATGAACCATGTTATATGTTATAACATGGTAATAAAAAACTCAAACCAGCCTACTGTCATCACTACCTACTGTYTCTGTCACACCTCTGCCATCTTCTCAGAAATTAGCTTTACAATGACAAGACTGTGGATAACGACGAGGCTACATGTTGTTCAATAGCGCATACCACTTATGGCGTGACAATTAGGCCCAGACCTATAGTCATCTAAGGTGAACATTGTGATATTACCAGTAGATAAGCCTAGGCACACTATCTTTGCCTTTTATTTGTAAACACGTGTCAACGACTCCCACATTGCAAAGGGGAGTAAGCAAATGAGAAAAGAGGGGAAAGGGGAAATACTAATAATAGTTTGCTTGACGAATTAAAAGTTGACATTTGTGTAAACATCCATAGCTGTTAATCAATGTCTAAACGTATTAGACTATTTGGCAATTAGTCCATTCAACAATATATTTTTTAAATGCAATAACAAAACATGATGATACACTGGGCTATATGTCATAACATCATTCTGATATAGCATATTTATTCTAATCGCTTATGATTAGCCTGTGTAAYCTATTGCCTAATTCCAGCGGTGAAACGTTTAAAAAACACATAATATGTGCTATTCATGTTATTGAATAACAGTGTTGTGACAAATAACATCTTTATCAAAGTGTCATTGATAAACTAGAAATCGTGCATGTAGAAAACACCTAACCAAGTTCAGTGTGAAAAAAATCTAGTTTAAAAGGGCAGTTTGCATGCCATCTCCACCTGCCACTACTTATTAAAACACACCGTTTGTGTATTTTGCGCGTTCAAAAACGTGTATCCGATTATTGCAACACTGTATAATGTCACTGTAACATTGTAGCTGAATCCCACTCTTCTTCAAATGTAACACCAAATTGTTCCTCCTTCCAATCATAGGCTAATGTTGGCTACATTTTTCTTAAACTTCACATGACGTCATCGTCTACATTTCTTTCCGAGTCTAGTTTAAACTTTCTCTATGTAAAACATGGATACGTTTCCTTCAAGCGCGGGGTGCTTAGGGAATTTAAATCAACCAAGATGGCGAAAGGCTTGTTGTTTGGAAGGGTAGAAAAATGGAGGATATTGTAATATACACAAAGGGATACATTTCAACAACTCGGCCAGGCAGCAGCTGCTTCTTGTTTGAGGAAGCAACAAAGATAGCTTTAGCCAGTTGTAAAAAGAGCCTGAAACTCGACAAAAACATCAAACTAATTTTACTAATAAGATATGTAATTTTACATGGCAAACCATAACACAATCTGTTATATTGTTAAATSAAGTATTTATGTTTATGCTTACTAATTATTTTATTTTCGCATTGAAGAGCTATTAGCTGGCTCGGATTTTGCCCTGTCTGTAAACGGACAGCTAAATAGACCAAAGGTAGCTTGTGCTCCCTACCTTCATTGACTCCCACATCGTTCCTTTAAATGTGCACAAAAATACTAGCTAACTTATATACATCAGTGGGTAAAAACATCTTCCAAAAAGTTTTCCTGAACTAAATAAAACAGTTTTTATTTAAAAAAATAAATAGAACAGTTCAATTAAACCGCACGAGAGAGGACACAAAGACGATTCCGACTATCAGGTCACAACTAGCTTGATCTGAGCAACGACAAAACACTCCGTTTAATCTAGAAAACAACTTTGGTGTAGTCTATTATTTTACCATGCAGTAAAGGCGCACATACCGATTGCTTAGAATAACATTGTATCCATTTGATAAGTTTCTATCAATCTGCAGTTGACGATTGAGAGACACACGCAGAAGCAAAGAAACTACAGCTCGCCTCGCGAAACAAATCAAGCCAGCTACATCGCTTGTTCTATGATATAACAGAACGTCTTCTTTACCCCCACCTTGAAATAAGAGGACACTTACCTTTAGTTTCGACACTAATACTTATTTCCAACGGGATTTTGTTTCAAGTAATACTTCGTGTAGCCTTCTAGCCTCTTTTCGATTTCGTTTTGAAAGAGGCCGGTAACAGATGATAAAGAAAGGAATTGGGCAGTAATTGAGTCTCGGTGTGAGTGAGTGTGTGTGTTAGTTACTAACAGCAGATTGAAGGAGACTCTTCTCAAGGTTTATTCAGCTCCACTTCAAGGAACCAAAGTGACGTCAGCTTACAAGCTGCCACAAAAGAAAACTTGTATTTGACATTAATAGAGATCAATGTTTGTTTTAATTAGGAAAACAATAGTACACTACGTTTAGACAGAACTATGATTAGGACTATACCATGTGCTAATGTGACAAACAAAAGCATCTATTGAGTTGATTCAAGGATGAGGAATCTTATTGGCTTGTTTTGTTTGTTTATTTGTTTTTGAAAAGTTACGTAACTGATTATTCATAATCATTGATATTATTAATAGATGACCCGCGTTATGCAAATAATGTATGGAATGACTGAAACTTCTCAAATTAGAATGATTACTTTCAGTGCATGTTCCATAGGCTAGATATCAACTAGTCACATTAATGTGATTCCAAGTATCAGGGAAATATAGTATTTATTATGAACATGTTGTCTATGGAAATGCTATAATAATACCGATTTTTTWAAACTGTGCATTACTGTTTTAAAACGCATGCATGTGTGGTATTGAAATTAATGCTCAAAATGTGTTTGGTCATAATTTGTGACAGTACATGTGATGCTCAAATGTTCATATTTAATATTAACTCTCACATTCTGTCTTTCCTCATCTTTGGACAGGATAAACGGTGATACTGCTGCCCAAATCTTTATGTGTTTTTTCATAATCTGTTTAGGTTTATAGTGACAGATGAACCCTCATATGATCATCTTAAATGTGATCAAAGTTTCCCCTTTATGCCACTTCCAATGATTTACAACTAGAATAAGTGGGAGGTACTTGTGCAAATGTTGCCTTTTTGGTTTTCAAACAGAACGCACTTGCAAAACAGAAAATCCAGGGGAGAAATACACAGATCTTTTCCTAAGGAGAAGATCAATACCATTGCATGGCAAAGACACAACAGCCATCTGTGTGCCTAATTGTACGCTCTATACCTCTCTGAACACATAACAAGCAACAGGCTGAGCATGGGCCCTGTGACCCAGACAAGGGTTTTAGTCAGTCAGACAGGGTGCAGGCAGCCAGATTATTTCATTGAACTGGAAAACAACAAGGGGAGGGGTGGTTAAAGATAGAATGGGTACAACTGCTCGGCTCTGTTTACATGCCCTTGYCCCACCCTTAATTTCTTTTGCTGTTTTCACATGTTGAGCTTAAATTTCACATGTGAAACCATATTTTCACATGTACAAAATGTAGACTTCACATGTTAACACCGCCTTTTCACATGTGAGGAGAATAACATGCTTTCACCTCACAGGTGAGTTGCAGTTTCACGTGACATTTGCGGTTTCACATGTTAAAAACATGCACATGTGAAAATTGCCAATGCAGTGCTATGTAAAAAACATTCACGTGAAAATCTTACTTCCACATGTRGAATTGCAAGTTTACATGTGAAATTCAATCACGTTTAAAAATCTAATTTGCAGGTTCACATGTAAGAAAGCTCCATTTGAAAATCTCACTTTCACATGTGAAATTGCATTTTCACACATGAAAAACATTCATATGTTAAAATCACATTTGCAGTTTCATATGYGAAAAACATCCACATGTGATTGTTTCTCACGTGAACTTGAAATTCCACATGTGAAAGTAAGATTTTCACGTGAACGTTTTTCACATATAAAACTGCAAATTCGATTTTCGCATGTCATTGTTTTTCACATGTGAATTGCAATGTGAAAGTGAAAATCAAATGTATAGTTTCACATGCAAGAAAATTCCACATGTGAAAATCTCACTTTAACATGTGGAATTGCAAGTTCACATGTGGGGTTGAAATAATGTTATTCTCTTCACATGTGAAACAATATTGCAGTAGCAATGTTGCAGTAGCAATGTTTCCACCGGTGGAATTAGGGTGACCACATCTAGAAAGCCCAAACGCGGGATAAGGGAATGATTTTGCAGGGCATTCGCGGAACAGTGGACAGAATTAAACATTTTCGGACAGGTTAATGGGTCACGTTTAAATGGCGACATAGTTCTGCCGTATGAAGGTCACTTTGTGTTAAAGGGGCATTCCTTAGTTCCTACATCCATTTTTGGACTTACAAATTAATGATATGTACCCATTTATTCTTGAACAAAGTGATGTATTTTGCCTCATCAGCTCTGTTCAACTGTCCTACCCCATCAGAACCCAAAATATAAGCTTGTTTTACTCCGATGTTTGTAAACAAAGTATATTTAAATCACCACTCTATAGCTAAAAAACATGGTTAAACTATCATTTTGAAATCACGGATGGTCAGTCCTTGCATCCATAGCATAGTCTTCGGATTTGAGAGTGGTTGCATTTCTCCAGCCCCATCATTCAGCTTTTTGCTGAAACTGTGGCGGGGAAAACACTTTGTTAATGTTTCAATTAAGGATTGCCACTTTAAACACCTTTAGTATTTTTAAGTATATAATTTTTGAAATGTAACTAGGCAAGTCAGTTAAGAACAAATTCTTATTTACAATGACAGCCCAGGAACAGTGGGTTTAACTGCCTTGTTCAGGGGCAGAATGACAGATTTTTACCTTGTCAGCTCAGGGATTCAATCAAGCAACCTTTCAGTTACTGGCCCAACGCTCTAACCACTAGGCTACCTGCCCCCCCCCACTTTAGTAGATTAATAGTGTTATTATATGATGCAATCCTCTAGTGAGTGAGTTACCTTTGTGCCATTAATATCAAGCAAAACTTTTGAAGTCGAGAGGGGGGATTCAAGGTGTGTTTTTTGTGTGTTGTGATTTTTTCATGTGTTTTTTTTTGTAAGGGCACCCTCTCACCATGGAAATGTTAACCACTCAGAAGATGAAATGAGGAAATGAGAATAGAATAGAGTGCTTCCTTTGTGTCACTTAAGGCAATATCTATGTCTCACAAGGGAGCAATAATATTGTGTATGATTTTTAATGTTAGTTTGAAAATAGCATTCATTAAAAGGAGTTGTAATTAGGTGATAACTAGGATAAATTATTATAACATTATCTAAACACTGGAAATTTATTTTGCAATAACCTAAATACAAATCATTGGTATTAATAATCTGTCTCTAAAGGCAAACCTATCTACACTCAAGGACAAGCACCAAGCACATGGCAATGAACACAGTTAAAAGAAATGTGAAGGTCCATGGACAGTCCCCCCCTAGCTGAATTTAGAGGGTGACCACAGAATCCCCTTATTCAGCTATTGAAACGTAAAGCCATTTTATAAGCTCCTTCTCCATGCTCTTTGGCCATTGATTTTCCTTCTCCATTACCTGTTGAGATGGGGGTTGGTTGCTCCTCACACGCACAGTGCTGTGGCCAGTAGCAACGGGTGAATTATCCCTCCCCCGCATCGTCATCAGCAGCCAGGGACTGACAAGACATGAGAAATGACAGTGGCTGTGTTTTTTCATACTGTAGCAGCAAGACGCAGGGAATCTTAATTGCATTGGAGAATCTTCATTAAAGAGAGCACAGGGGGGCGGGTACGTGGGGTGCTAGTGGTGGTGGTGGAGGGATGGGAGGGAGAGGGGTGTATGTGCACCTCTCTGAGTTGCATCATTAAAAGAAGAAGCACTCTTTGCCTGCCCGGGTAGCCTGGCTGGGTCCTCTTTGCACRCACTGAGAACATTGTCCSTACSTYGGTCACTTGTAACATAATAAGTGCCAGCACRATGACTGCAATGCGAGCAAGCACACTTCAGGGTRGAGAGGGGMGGGAGGGGGAMGGGCAAACAGGYTGTCTGTCTATGTCTTGATTAGAAAGTATAATGAGCCACTRAAATAAACTGCTAAAGAAGATCTCTCCTGAGASTGATGCAAAACAAATTATAATGTGGGGATTTGGATTTCATTATTATTGTTCTATTAGTCCAAGGAAAGACAGGGACACCCATCAGGAGAGAGGGGAGCGGGGAGCTGTGCTTGCATTGCATTTATTGATTTTAGCCTGAGACACATTCAGGGAATACAGATTCATCTCCTCTGTAGCTTACACTAAACCCCACTCACTCCCTCCCGGTTTCCATTAAACACAGAAACCTTCCAGCAACACAGAGGAGTTTAATTTCAACGACACACATTTTCTGCGAGAGCTGAAAATAAGGTTCTCGCTCTTTCTCTAACTGAAAAACTGGCCCTCAGGTTGTCTTTCGACATAATTGAATTAAGGTCCTCTTGTTATGCCCCACATAAAGGCACTGAATGAATAAATAGCCACTAACTGAAATTAAGAGARTAGTCTCTTTATATTGTGTTATTTCAATACAGACAAGCACAGTTGATACCTTGTACCCCTTCCATTTAAATCCACCATCAGTACTACACTAGTGGTGCTTTTAATCTACCGTATTAAATCAATTTGCAGAAGCCATAAAGCTATTAGCTCTATCGTGCTGATTTCTGTCTTGTTTGTAGCATTCCTCCAATAGCCTACATCTTCAGTAAGCCTAGAACTGGTTTGAAGCCGAAATGTAATGATTAAGAAAGTCAATGAATTGAACTGCACTGTTGTAACACCAAGGGACCAATAAAGAACATAATAACACATTCGCTATGTCAGRCAAGTTGTTTACATACGTTATTCATTTGTAAGATCTACATTTGCATTTCAAATACCTAATGAACGCATTAACATACAAACACGACTTGAAAATTCATCGAAGCTCAACCCTCAACTCTCCTAGCTTAGTGTTGTGCTGCAAGCAATGCCTTGGCTTAGACCTATGCTTTCACTATCATGAAATTCTGCAATTAAGCGAGACGAAAACAGAGCTATTGATCAGTGTCTTCCAACCACTGGCTAAGAGGGGTTTGCAATAACGTAATGGTAGCCAGAGCCAGCGGTGCACACCACTCCACTTTTGAACACTGGGAGCTGCAGGCAGCAATGCTAGTCCACACTACCACAAGTGGCTCATGGGAATTCATTGTGACAGTGAAGAATGCATTAACCCTTGACCCGGGCACAAGGCCGGCTACAGTAGGCGGGTCAGAGGATGTTAGAGATGAGATGCCTTTGTGTCTTGAGCATTTTTGGCACCGCAGTCGTCTTTCAGTCGTCCATCACACCGTCTGTCACTCAAAGGAGAGAGAAGAGAGGAGAGTAAGGTCAGGTACAATACACTGTAGATAGAAAGCCTCTTAGGGTCTTATTCACAACATTGCAACAACGTAACAGGGATTCACAGATACAGGTCAAAAACACTTGGATTCATGTTGCTCAATAAAACAATGTTTACTGTGTAAAACAAACATGAACTAATCTGTATCCATTCAAACATGTTTCCTCTTGGCACAGGCAGAATGTGGGTTTTTACAGATTTCCAGGTTTGATTGAATAAGGCTGTAATCGTTTCATGATGTAATCCAGTAGAGAGAAATAATTTACAATCATCAGGATAGCAGCCTAGTAAAGAATGACTCATTATTTCAGACACACTCTCATACGCTGTCGTACAGGGAGAGAGGGAAAGAGAGGGAGAGAGAGAGTGACACGGTGACAGAGTTGCACACCAGAGAGACAGAGGGAGAGAAAGAGACATTTGCACGCACACGCACACACACACACACACACACACACACAACCACACACACACACACACACACCACACACACACACACACACACACACACACACACACACACACACACACACACACACACACACACACACACCCACACACACACACACACACACACACACACACACACACAGTGGGCTGCTGCTTCCTTTGTGGGAAAGCAGAGTCATTAGTGCTAGGAAAGTAAAGAAACAAGTCATGGCCTCAGAATGATGCATCTCCTCACAGAGAGAATGAGATCACGGCAAAATGTCACCATCACCTCAGCGAAGCAGCAAAATGGCCCGGAATCAAATAAAAACACATCTTCACCCGGCCAAATGTGTGTGCAAACATACCACTGGATGTCAGCAGTTTTCCATTTGCTAAAAGCACTCAAAACTGACAAAGGTTGCACTCAAAACTGACAAAGGTTGCATCCAAAATGGCACCCTATTCCCTTTATAGTGCACTACTTTTGAACAGGGCCCACGCGGTCTACTCCCTATGCAGTGCACTCCTTTAAATCAGAGACAGGGGCTCTTATCAAAGGTAATGCACTATTTAGSGAAAAGGGTGCCATTTCGGACGTACTCTGTGTTTACCTTAGGCAAGTGCAGGACAGAGGTAAAAATAGACGCTGTTTGTTTGGGGAATGTTTGAGGACAGGGAGTCTTATCTGTCATTAGGTTGACCGTGCTTTCAGCTACAGAGATGACATAATATACTCATACTAACAGGACACTAATTCCACAACCTGCCTACGTCATATCCTCTTGTCTACATGGCAGGTACTCATTATGGAGAAAGGCAAACATACTGTATCTGACAGGAATGACAGAGACAGTACATTTACTTCTCTACGGTTTTTACAGTCTTTGTCTAGGTATAATGACTTTTTAAATGCTGCTGTTGTATGTTACTTTATCTGAAGAAAGGGTGAGTTATCTAGCGGAGGAAGAAAAACATTGGCAGGATTGATATGGAGAAAACATTTGGTGGAATATGGATCAGACAAGAAAAGAAGACCCTGCAATATTCTGTTTCTCYAGAAATAAGATAGTTGTTTGTCATGGGAGGGTTAGGAACACAACCTTGAACAGCAGATCAATTTTCGGGGAGATTTGCTTTCAGCTTTAGTGCTTGCCAACGTCTGTAAAGCTAATTTCATTTGATAGGGCCTTTAGGGGGAATTTAAGATATTGTTCGGCCAACATACCCCTAATGGATTTTTTAAACATTAAATCACTGGATTTTGTAAACCCATACTGTCTTCAGAAATATCTCTGTCAAAACTGGCACCCTTGCAAAATTGCACTTCCCCCTCTCTCTCTCTCTCTCTCTCCCTTCCTCCATCCCTCTCTTGCCTCTCCTCTCTCTCTTTGTACTACAACACTGCTTCACCAACCTGTATTTATTTTATTCCTGTTTTTCAACAGCTCGTAACATTCCTCTGCAGGTTAAGGTTTTTAGTCATATCATGCCCCTCTTTTATACAATGTGTTCAAGAGGATGAAATGTGGYATTTCATGGCATGGATTTCAGAATCAAGATAAAACTGTGATCTAGTAGGGTTTTGTTGTGACTTTTCGTGCTAGTTTTCAAGGTTGATTACACCACTATTCTAATGCATCTTAGAGAGTCTATTAATTTCTCACACACAGCTCACTTCAAACATATACACCTTATTCACATTCTTTTCTGTAACCTAGATAGTATTCAGTCTCCTGTGCATCATTCAACTTCTACTCTATGTAGAAGTACGCGGCATTTMTCTGGACGTACACAGTACAAAAACTCATCAGCAGAGGCAGAATAGACTGTGGGAACATTGTCCTTTGCTTACAGGATGTTTCCATATGAATGACACCAGACATGGAAGGAAATAGCCTTGGAGAAGAGAGAGAAACATTCATCTCCAACTGAAAACGAGCCTCACGTTCTCATGTTTCACAGCTCCCCTTTTGTCTGGATATTACCACACATTTTTACAGTCTCTTCTCTATCACGTTTTCCCAGTTGGCTGATCCCTGAGGGAATGTGGGAGTTCACCTCTTAGTCAGATGGCCATTCCATCTACTCCACTGTAATATTGTCCTTCATAGAAAGAGTAAACCCAGAGAGATGTGTGATAGTCAAAGCTTTGTATACGACAAAAAATATCCTATAGCCTATTTTTGGTTGATGTTTTGCTGAAGGACGTGTTTCTAACTGCTGAAATTAGATAGCATTTACTCACACCTCTTTTCAAACTGTAGGCTTTTGTTAAAAACAWCAGGAAAAAAAATCTCTCTTAACCGTCCGTGTCAGACCCAGACCACAGTCTTGTGTGTCAGAGCTTCTTTAGTCTTGTGTTATGCTAATGGTGGTGTGTCACCGTATGTGTATTCATTAATGGTGGCAGGTCGCTGCTCCTCGAGGCAGCAGCATTGAGGCAGACGTTTGGACTGCCCTCCCTGCCTGGTCAAAAATAGGCCACCGCCACCACCCACACTACAGTAATGATCACAACGGTGACATCATCACTCCTGTGGGTGTGTGCGCGTGTTTGTGTGTGTGCTCCTCTCAGACAGAGCTCATCTGAACAAAGAGCAGCAGGGATGAGACAGGGGAGAAGGACTGAGAGAGGGAGAGGCAGGGACTGGGACAGCCCATGTAGGCTAAAGTAGATGACATCTGGCACTATGTGTCTGGGGAGAATAAAGATGGGGAAAAAATGTCTAGGGATTTAACTGTTTTCAAGGCCTCTGAGCTCGGACGAAGGTTTCTTATGATTCCATGTAATGTAGTGTGATTGACTGCTTGATTTATTAAAACCTTCTAATGAAAGTTGAAATGAAAGGACCTCCCCTAGCTGTCAATGTGGCTTCACTTCAACCTTACAGCGGTCTTCTTTATTAGTGTTTAAGTGTATTGTCTTTGTAATTGTAATGACTTGCCGTCTCAAAGGATTCATTGGACAACAAGATATCTCATCCCATAGGGTTTCTCTTGGTTTTAATTTGTTTTTAAAAATGTGTAGATTATTATCAATGGAGTATAAAGTCATTGATTCTCAATCAATCCCTCTCTATGTAATTCCTTCCAATTAAAAGGTCCCTGACGTTATAACAACATTGAAACAACATGTCCTACTTGGACATCATTCCATCATCAGGGCTAATGTTTCGAGTTCAGGTGATTCGGACTTGAGGCATATTCAAACCCTTTGTGATCCCCGACTGAGGTCGTGTAGTGCTCTTCTCTAATAAAGTATCTCTCCAGGAACAGAGTCAGTGAGAGTAGAGGGCCAAGAGATTCTCAAGACCTGGAGCAGCCGTGGGAAAGAAAGGCTGTGGTGGAGGAAAAGCAGAAATGTCTCAGGGCATTCCTTTGTGATTACACCGCCGGAGAAGTCCAGACATTCTTGGAGCTAGTCTGTGTCTAAGGGCTCTCTAGCACTCGTTGAGACTGATAATATAGCTTGTGTTTCTATAGTGCACCATTCTGTAACTCAGTAACAGTTTGTTGCAGTTTGCACCAAACTAACAGCTCATCACCACATTTGTCTGGTGAGACTTTGGCCATTGGTTGTACAAGGTTGATTGATTATGCAGGATTAGAACTGACAAAGCAACATAAATGTAGCCCTATTCCCTTCTCGTTATCTCTCTTGGTTGAAAAGTCGACATTTGGCCTGCTATTAGACTTCTACCCTCTTCGATGAGGTAGAAATTGAGAGTGACCCCTCAGTATCTCTGAAGGATTGTGGATCAAGTTTCATGTAATATGGCTTCACATTATATTTTTTGCCTACATGCCTATAAACTAAAAGATTCCTATGCTTAAAGACTTGCTGATAACCCCAATGGAAAATTGAAAAAAAATCTCCTCCCCTTTCAAAGTAAACATGAATGAAAAATGGCTCCAAGGAATGTTATTTTGTTGTCCAATGAGCAACATCGGGGAGAGCACATGATGACATGAATGGAAGAGTCAGGGCTGAGACCAACTGCAACGGTAGACTAGGGGCGAATCTCAATTATATTTCCTTAGTTCCTTGCGTCCTCTCTCCTTGCCTCCTTCTCAAAATGTATTGGAATAATAAAGATCAGAGGGGAGGAACCTTGTGCTCTGAGAAGGAGACGAAGAGGGAGGATGTGAGAAATCGAGGAAATACAATTGAGACTCACCCCAAAGCCACTCATTTCATCGAGCCTTGCACTTCATCAGGACACTAGGTCACATGTCCTTTTTTGTCAGCCATTAATCTGAGGCACCACTCTCTCCTTCACCTCACGCTATTAGCCTTGTGATGTATTTACACCTGATCTGATCGCCACGCCATCGGCCCGTGGAGTTAATAACAATGTCTCACTCTGTGGATAGGGGTGTATCGGTCGAGCATCTTGTTGACCTTGCTTCTACATATGCATCTGTTGTAAAGCAATACGGTTAACCGTGTTCACTTCTCCATTCAACACCTGACCTCTGACCTCCAACATTATCTTTCACATGCCCTCCAGTTCACAAGCCAGCTTGTTTAGCTCATAGTGGTTTATCCTCTGTAGGCCTTTCTTAAAACAAAAATGTAATGTTGACATTGAGATKTATTTATTTTAAGTGGAAAATAATACAGATCTCAGAATGAGAGAATTATCTGAAATTGTCACAATTAATGGAATATTTGGAGGCTTACTCTAATTAACAATTCATTAAATTAATTGCACCATATTGTGCAAAATGCAAATGAATTTAAAAAGTACTGTATTGACCTTGTGATTTATTTTTTCCTTGACTTCTTTCCATTAGAAGGTCTACAAGACCTTTTATAACAATTACTCAAATAAAGCTCATTAGAGCTGTTGGCAAATGCATTAATTACCTTGGTGACAAAACAAACATGCCTGTAACATCCAAATAATAGAAGAGTGCAATCTGTTTTACACCGTGGTTGGATTCAAATGTCAGATGATGCTCCCCCTAGTGTATATCACTATGAACAGCTCATGAGTGTCTGTGGGCAAAGATGGCGCTAGTAGTCATAGAAATAGAATCCATAGAACCTCTAAGACTAACTCGTTTTATGGATTCTATTTCAATAGTAGTCCATCTACTACAAGTTTTTTTTAGGTTGTCAAAACAATTTCTGATTGTCAGCATAAAATAATGATCTAAACTACAGCACTTTATGAATGATGTACATCACCTGCTGTACATCATGAGGGCATTAATCATTAGGCCTACATTTCGTAGTATTTAGGGAAAGGGGGATACCTAGTCAGTTGCACAACTGAATGCATTCAACCGAAATGTGTGTTTCACATTTAACCCAACTCCTCTGAGTCAGAGAGGTGCTGGGGGCCACATAATCGGCACCCAGGGAGCAGTTGTTGGGGGTTACCCGCCTTGCTCAAGGGTATAACGGCAGATTTGTCCACCTTGCCGTCTCGGGGACACTTAACCGCTAGGCTACCTGCCGCCCCAATTATTCAATTAGCGAGACATGAGATGTAGTAGCAATCACTGCCTGAATCGTCAATGGCAAATGAGCAACTATCATAACACGTATTTCAGTATGTATCCATATAGACTCCTTCATCATAATCGTCCTCGTCGTCCTCATCATCAGTGGCTGCTTTAGACTTGTGAAGTTGATGGGAATGGATGTAAAGTTTTTGAAAAATATCAATCTGTTTTTGGGGACTTTTTTTCTTCTTCTTCCAGACACGCCTCCTTTACAAAGAGTTGTTGATTCTGGCCTGTGGAAAGTTGTCCCACTCCACTTACAATGGCTGTGCAAAGTTGCTGGATTTGTATTTATTTAACTAGGCAAGTCAGTTAAGAACAATTTCTTATTTACAATGACGGCCTAGGAACAGTGGGTTAACTGCCTTGTTCAGGGGCAGAACAGCAGATTTTTACCTTGTCAGCTCAGGGATTTGATCTAGCAACCTTTCAGCTACTGGCCCAACGCTCTAACCACTAGGCTACCTGCTAATATTTGTAGGAACTGGAACACGCTGTTGTACACGTGGATCCAGAGCATCCTAAACATGCTCATTGGGTGACATGTCTTGTGAGTTTTCAGGCCATGGAAGAACTTGGACCTTTTCAGCTTCCAGGAATCCTTGCGACATGGGGCCGTGCATTATCATGCTGAAACATGAGGGGATGGCAGCGGATGAATGGCACGACAGTGAGTCTCAGGATCTCGTCACGGTATCTCTGTGCATTCAAATTGCCATTGATAAAATGCAATTGTGTTCATTGTCTGTAGCTTATGCCTGCCCATACCATAACCCCACTATGGTGCACTCTGTTCACAACGTTGACATCAGCAAAACGCTCGCCATCACGACGCTATACAYGTGGTCTGCGGTTGTGAGGACGGTTGGACATACTGCCAAGTTCTCTAAAACGACTTTGGAGGCTGCTTATGGTAGACAAATTAACATTCAATTCATTGGCATCAGCTCTGGTGGAAATTCTTGCAGTCAGCATGCCAATTGTACACTCCCTCAAAACGTAAGACATCTGTGGCAAACTCCACATTTTAGAGTGGCCTTTTATTGTCCCCAGCACAAGGTGCACCTGTGTAATGATCATGCTGTTTAATCAGCTTCTTGAAAGGCCACACCTGTCAGGTGGATGGATTATCTTGGCCAAGTCGAAATGCTCACTAACAGGGATGTAAACAAATTTCTGCACACCATTTTAGAAGAATAAGCTTTCTGTGGTATGGAACATTTCTGTGATCTTTTATTTCTGCTCATGAAACATGGGACCAACACTTTACATGTTGCGTTTATATTTTTGTTCAGTGTATTATCATAATCATACTTTAAATTGTAACTCACCAACATCATCATCATCATCAATTCATTATCACAACCATCCTTTCAATCTAAACTCCCCAACATCATCATCAATTCATTACTATCGCAATCATACTGTACTTTCAATCATAATTCACAACGTCAATTAAAAAGGAGGCAGGACAAGTACAGTGCTTGATATTCTATTGGATGGAGTACATTGTCCTTCACCATCCTGAGTTGTACGTACTTTGTCTGGGGTGTCTGAGTGCATTGTAAATCACATGACCTTCTCTATATCAACACACAGACGCCGTCATCATTGAATGCAGCGAAGCTTGGAAGCAAAGGTGAGAGTGTGCTGCTTTTGCACGAAGTTAGCACCTTATCCGTGATGTTTCTAGCTATAGCCTGCGACATTGTTTTACATTTTAATTTGGCAACGATTAAATTGATTCCTTTGATATAAGAAATGGATTAGCTAGCTTCCCAACGGTATCTGTCAGGACGGATGATCAACAACAGCAGCATAAAAAATAGGCCTACCGTTCGCTAGCTAAACCATCAAAATTATCTCATCGCATTCACTGTCTTGACGGTAAATGTCCTATTTGTGGATATGACTGACACGTCCTCAATCGAKTCGTTTCTAGTCTAGAAGTTGCGAGTGGTTTCTAGTACTAGGATGGTAGTTAGCAGCTGTAGCCCTAGCATACTTTGTGGTCGTGGGCTAACATTAACTATCTATTTAGCCTAGTGGGTAACGTTAGCTAGCAAGCTGTTTTTCTTCATCCATTTTTAACTTCGAAGCTGTGCCAACAACAAGTTTGGGAGGCTAGCTTGACTAGCTAGCCCCAGACAGTGTGGCTTTGAGATCATGCATGTTTCTTGCTTACATGGCCATGGGTATTGCTAACGGTAGGTAGCTAGCTGACAAGCTCCTTCGACATCTGGTGAGCAAAAGAAAAGGGAACTCTTTTCTTGGAAACTGCCAGACATTTTGAAAGGTCGGTTCGGTCATTTGGGTAGCCTTTTAGTTACAGTAGCCACCAACCTAACGTTAGCCATGAAGCTATTGTTGGCTAGCTTGCAATTCATGACTGAGGTGYTAAAGTGTCACCGGTTTGTTCAACTGTTGCATTAATAAGACTTGTCCTTTCTCAAACTATCGTTTTTTCTTTTGCAGAAAATCTGGTAGTTAACTGGCCTAGACTGGCAGAGAAAAAATAGCTAATGCATCCATGTCCTTGTCTGAATCAGGAAGAACAGCCAAACCGTATCCTAAAAACAAAACTTTTTAGAAAAAAACTGAAATTAACCAAATTCACTCTTCCAGTTTTGCAGAGCCTGACTGAACGTGTTACTATTGCGCAATTAAATATTAACAACAGTAGAGAAGCAAGTTTCGTCATCTTGTGTGCAGATTTCATCAGCCATACCTAGGCGGCCTCCACATCTTAAATACAAGCAAAACAGAGCTTGACCTGTTATCAAAACAACATTCCTCATGTGTACACTTTGCATTCCTGATAGCTAAGTTTAGCAGCACCCATGTGTCATGAGTGTGATTGAGAGAAGCCACAATCTCTGTGGGCTAAATTAGGAGAATAACTATAAAAATATAATTAATGAAAATAGTATATACAAGCCACAGCTGTAGGCTACCAAAGGTGATAGCCTAGGTGAAATAAACATTTTGTTTACTTTTAGGAAACTTTCTCAGAAGGTTGAGTGGGGGGTGGGGCTTTGTAAGGAGATGGACATGTTTCTTCTCTCTGGTTCTCCTATCCCCATATGGGTGCTGTGATCCATGTAAACCAGAGGAATGCACCTTTTTAATAAATTATCTTGCACTGACTATCATGTGTGATGCAATGCCTGACCTGGCATGCACAGCCCCCCTACTGCGCTCTCATTCCTCAGGAAATGTCACCATCAAATGCCTGTGACACCCTAGTAGGCACCCTAGTAGGTGTACTGCATAAGCATTAGGGTGCCATTTGGTACACACTAATGCTTATGCAGTACACCTACTAGGGTGCCATTTGGGATGCAAAAACAGTGATCGTGATCCAAGAACAGGTGTTGGGATTAGGTGCCAAGAAGCTTCTGGACAGTTTGTACACTGTCACACTTCGGCTGTCTCAGCAACCAGCCAACTCCTTTTCCTGACTGTTGGGGTTTTATCAGATTGGGAGATTCCCTGACTCTTCAGTCTGGTCTTTACGATTGCAGTTTCAAAACGCAGCTAGGTCTGTCTTGTCTTATCTTGTCGTTAAATCATGTTTAGCCTAGCCTAAGGTTTGGGTGGAACAGGCACAAAATGTTTTGGCAATAACAAAGGTAGGGTTTGGTCAGGACATTGAGCTCTGAGTTATGTATATTGAATGAGTACTGATATGGAGTACTGGATACCAATGGTTTCCACATTTATTTTAATGAACTCTATGGTTTTCAACTTACTCTTAAAAGTTGTAATGGTAGAATGCACAAGGTGCAACTTTGAAATTGGGTAGTGCATAATCAGTTTTCCTCTTGTCATTGCATACACTTAATAGTTGTGAAATCTGTTTGTGAATGTATTGTAATGTTTAAAAAAATGAATAACTGCTGGCTCCCGAGTGGCACTGTGGTCTAAGGCAGTGCTAGAGGCGTCACTACAGACCCGGAATCGATCCCGGGCTGTATCACAACCGGCCGTGCTCGGGAGAGCCGTAGGGCGGCGCACAATTGGCCCAGCGTCGTCCGGGTTAGTGGAGGGTTTGGTCAGGGTGCTTGACTTGGCTAATCGTGCACCAGCGACTCCTTGTGGCGGGCCGGCCGGCTTCCGGCTTAAGCAGGCGTGTGTTAAGAAATGCGGTTTGGTGGGGGCATGACTCGACCTTCGCCTCCTGAGCCCGTTGGAGTTGCAGCGATGAGATTATCGAAATTGGGGAGAAAAAAAGTAGAACTGCCTTAATTTTGCTGGACCCCAGGAAGAGGCAGCAGCTAATGGGGATCCATAATAAATACAAATACCCTAGAGCTATTTATAGCTTGTCAGAAATGTGCAGATCAACTAACCAATGTCAGGTAACATTGTTTTAGCTAGGTTGTAATGTTTGCCACTCAAATATCACATGAATACACATTAGACAAGGTGTGGTGGATGCGAGATGTTCAATGCTGGAAGGGGGGCCTGAGTGGAAAAAGTTTGGGAACCCCTGCTGTAGCCTACATCAGTCTAGTACTTGTGTACTAAATAACACTGGATTATGTCTAAGCTTACTGTATTCCACTTTGTACAATGTTTGATTGCATGTGTTTCTCAGTGATAGATCCTGTTGGATTTAGTGTTACTAACATCTTGGCTTTTCCACAGCCAATCAGTGATGGATTCCAAGCCTCGCCGGCTGCCCTTTACGGTGTCCAGCACCACGTCGTCTTATTCTTCATCCTCTTCCCCCTCCTCCCTGGGTTCCCTGGGATCCAGCAGGCTCTATGGAAGATCCAGTGTCCTGAACAGTGATCGATTCACCAGGGCCACGCCCCTTAAACCTGACCTCGACCACCAGGTACTGAACACCGAGGGAGAGCGAGAAAGTGGCAGGTTACATACATTTGCTGACCCTAAATGCCACTTTGTATTCCTTAAATATGTGGCCTCTAGGTCCTGGATTTCAGTGAGAAGTTTCTGCCGGTTAACAATGATAAGAACACTTCAAATGTGTTTATAACCGAAGGGTAAGGCTAGGCAGTTGGGACAAGTTTAGCCTGTTTTCATGAAAACCAATGTTCTCTTTAAAATAAATGCAGTCGAGTGGGTAATTATTTTTCTCCCCCTAAGAACCAGGCTTTCTTTGCTGCCATCTGACTCTTGTCTCTTGTCTGTTACTTTCCCTCTTGGTTCCAGTCCTCTTCTCTATTTGGCGAGTTAGCCGTGGTCAGAGAAGGTATCTGTGTACTTTAGCTGGGGCTTTTTATAGGCCAGCCTAGATTCCTGCCAGTGTGTTTGTCAGCCCGCCTGTCCTGTCAAGGACTGTGCCATTAGATAACGTTACGACTGGGCTGTCTGTCTATTTCACTACTCTTCCAGAAGAGTCCTGGGCCCGGCTCAAACGCACAATAAACAACTGACTTAGCTAACACGTTTGCAAWCACCTTTGAGTAGAATGGATCCATTTGATGTAATGAAAAAAGATCAATGGCATTATCTAGCTAGCATGCAAGAATGTAGGAATAATTGGTACAAGAATATTTAGACAAATGCAGTGTTTCCCCGATATTCATTTAGTAGTGTTAGCCTCCTCTGCTAAATTGTTGCCACCACTCCAAATAGAGGCCCCTACTTATTTTGTTTGAGTCGCTCTGCTAGTTTAAGAACACGGCAGAAACCATGGCAAAATGTGTAGAATTGCAGGAAATTACTTATATTTATTTTTACAGCCAAATTTGTTTTTGAGGGCCTTCAGAATTTTTGGTCTTATGCCATTGGCCACACCCACTACAGCGCTAACTTTGCCATCGCTGCTGGAAAAAATCCTRGGGGAAACTCTTCTCCTTTTTGTGGTGATCTTGGATTTGTACCATGTGTCAGCTACCTTACATTGCTCCATGTATTGACTTGAGCTGACCCCATGTGTTTTCACACCCCTTGTGTCTCAGAGCTCTCGGTTCCTCAGCTCGACCAGGGACTACAGTAGTTCTGACAGCCGACACTCCAGCTGGAAATCCCCTCTGACTACCTCCTCTGTCTCCTACGATCGCTCTTGGGCCGAGTCCTCACTGAGCAGCCGCAGCAAACTGGTAAACTCACGATAGAATGGGATCTTGTTCATTAGCGCACTAAGCTAACATGTGGAATTGTTTTAAGATGGTCATAYTGTGGATCATTTAGCTATTTGATTTAAAATTTTAGGACCCCTTTAGCTATCAATTAAAAAAAAAAATTGAATCAAATATAGAATTTGGCCTTTACTGTTATAGTCCATAGAAACGAATTGAATAAAACAYTTTTATAAATGGCAAAAGACAGTCAAAAAATGTAACTTAAGGTTTTGAAGTGTCTGTCCTATATCAGGGAGATAAAAGAAAGCTTGGTAAATTATGATATACAGTATATATATTTTTTACCTATATTTAACCCCTTACCTTCAGATGAGTCCTGTGTCACTTGTGGGGGTCGTAGAGCGACACTGAACACCATCGTGTTTGAGAGCCTCACCTTTCCACAGTGGTCATCGTGTTTGAGAGCCTCCCCTTTCCACAGTGGTCATCGTGTTTGAGAGCCTCCCCTTTCCACAGTGGTCATCGTGTTTGAGAGCCTCCCCTTTCCACAGTGGTCATCGTGTTTGAGAGCCTCCCCTTTCCACAGTGGTCATAGTTTAGACGCTACGTTTCGTGAGAAGAGAAGACTTCCCCCCCCCCCCTGTTTTTTCCCTGGGATGTCTCATGGTCTGACCAACACCGCTGTAGCCCTGCCACCTACCACCGCAGATGCGGCAGGGTGACCCAGGCGGATGTGGTGGCTTGAGATACAGCCCGTGCTGTCTTAAACAGACGGATTTTGATGGGGATTTTTAAATGATGTTACTTAGATTAATACGCGCGTCAATAGACTTCAGGATTAAACAGTTTGACTTTTAGGTTTTGATAGTGATATTACTGATGCGCATTGCCAAGTTCCAAGTGCCGTTCAAGTCTGTTTTGATTCATATGATGGCATTCTGTGGGTTGTTTTATCAGACTGATTCAGAGACAAGACTGGGGACGTACTCAGGACTTCTCAGCAACCCAACTGATGATGGGGATACCAAACGGGCCAAACTGTCTTATACCAACAGAGCTGCATATACAACAAGCCCCTCCTCCTCTGTGACTGGCTCCTCCTACTCCAGCAGTGTCCTCAACAGAGACTCAGGTATCTGACCCCTGGTTCAAGGGAGAGTTCAAGAGTTACAAACGTYTTCAGTCTCTTTCCTTGAGCCCTTTTTAATGTATGAAAATACCTGGCAAATGTTTTTTTAAAGTGTGAACTTTTCCTTTAAATATACTGCTGTTAGTTTCCATACACTTGATGAGAGCAGGTCTTGTGATAATCGTGCAAACAATCATCGCCATTGCTTTGAGTGATAATATTTGATCTTCAGTTGTTAACCTTACGACATTGATGAAACGTGTTAATGATTCCTAAATCCTTCGTGGTTTAGCCAACTTATCTTTTCAAACATGCAGGTGAATAACAAACTGGCACCTTGTGTTTAGATTCGTCGTCGTGGAAGTCGTACCGGCCTCTGTCCAGGTCGTCTTCTTCTTCCTCCTCCTCCTCTTCCTCCTCAGAGCCCCTGTGGTCCAGAAGGGAGCTGGAGAAGAGGAGCGAGGGGAGGAGTCTGTCCAGTGTGGCTGATAACACCAGCTATAGGAGCTCCGGACTCACCTCATCCCTTTGTATGTTCTCACACGCACACACACAGACTCGTTTGTGTGCATTGACTTACAAACCTATTGGCACATTTACGCACACATTCGGTCATAAAACTGAAACATTTACATACTCGCACGCAAACATAATACTGACACGCATGCAATCGCTAATGTGGACGTGTTTGTGTTTTAGACCGGCCAGACCGTGTGACCTCCACCTATGCCCAGGGGGCCCGGCCCAAGGAGACCCTCTACTCCTCCTCTAGCAGGGAGAGCAGCTCCCTCAGCCGCCACCTCTCTTCCACCTACCAGCGCTCCCCACTGGCCCGGGACTACACCACCTCCACCTCCCGGGCCACCGGCTGCTCTCTGACCACCTCTACCATCCGCACCGCCAAGGAGCCCACTGAGAGCCCAGAGCCCACTCTAGGAGTCTCCGTCTCCTCTCGCCCCTCTTGGTACACAACCCCCTCAGCAAGACGGGAGGCCCGGGACTCCAGCCCCCCTCCCTCCGCGCCAACCTCCACCCCCAGGACAACCCCGGAGGGTGGCGAGGCATCCGATGGCCGTCGCTCCACCCGCCGCCTCCTCTCCCGCCTCTTCTCTCGGCGCTCCAGCCAGGACTCCAGCGGCTCCAGCTCTGGCTCCGCCTCCCGTTCCTTCGACTCGACCGAGGACAGCCCTGTCTCTGGAGGAGAAGGCCCCAGCCACGCACCCGTGGCTACCAGCGAGGAGAGCGTCCGACCCGTAAGCGTGGAGCCCGTTCCCAGAGGCTCTGAAGCGGCCCAGGCCTTTGCCTTCCTGAGGCGTCGCAGACAGGGCCTGTCCCCGGTCCAGGAGGGCCAGGCCCAGCGTGCCCCGGAGCCCCAGCCTGGCCTGGAGGCCTGGAGAGGGGGCAGCACCAGTGGTGGTGTTGGAAGTAGTTCTTCAGGTTCCTCCTGGCTGTCATCTTCCATCCGGACCCGCTGCACTCCTCTCTTCTCCCGCCGTAGAAGAGAAGGACGGGACGAAAGCGCTCGTCTGGCGTCCGGTGCCGATGAGGATTACCGTGGTACCCAGTTCCCCCTCAGGAGTGAAGACACCCCCGAGGAAGAGGACGACGACGACGAAGGGGAAGGAGCGGTGGCTGCTGCGGCGGCGGCAGCCTCGGGGGCGATGGGTGCTAGCGCCGCCCTACAGGAGGAGTTGAGAGACATGGCGGGGAGTAGTCAGCGTTTGGCGAGGTTCATGAGCAGCCCGCTGTTCCGTGTCCACGACAACGTCATGATCGCCGTGGACATGACGGGCGCTGCCAGGAGCCAACCAGAGGGCCAGGAAAAGTCCACCTCCTCCAGAGACCCTGAGAGACTGAGGAAGATCCAGGAGAGGTGGGGAGGCTGTCCTTCTCTGAGCTTGCTGGGTAGTGGGCTGAACCTGCATGCTTGTGTCCCATCCCCCTGTTGTACATGGCACTGTCCCTGTGTTGTCCATCGTCTTTATTGTGGCCGCACTCGTCTTGCCATTCAAATGCCTGTTTGGATGGACCAACGCTTTAATTATTTTCCTCAGATTTGAATGGTTGATAACTGTAAATAAACCTCTGTCTCTCCCCTGTAGCCTGCTGTTGGAGGACTCTGACGAGGAGGAAGGGGACCTGTGTCGTATTTGCCAAATGGGTTTGGAGTCTCCCTCCAACCCTCTGATYGAGCCCTGCCGCTGCACAGGCAGTCTGCAGTATGTTCACCAGGACTGCATCAAGAAGTGGCTGCGTTCCAAAATCAGCTCTGGTAAGAATAACTTTCCTCTCTCTGACCTTAACAAATGATTTTCTGCCCCTCGGTGTATTATGCAGTGATTGCACATTTGCTGCCATCTTTCACTCTCTTGTCCAGGCACTAATCTGGATGCTATCACCACGTGTGAGCTGTGCAAAGAAAAGCTGCACCTGAACATTGAGAACTTTGACGTCAACGAGCTACACAGGACACATGAGCGGGTGAGGGGCCGTTCAGTTAACCCCAGACATCTCCTAGTCAGCCATTATCTAACTGTTAGACTGTGAATGGGGAAATGCGCTGCAGAGAATCACTCCTGTGCTGCTCATTCAACTGTAGAATACCAGAATGGGACACTTAAAACCAACTGTTCCGTAAAATGTTATYTTTAAGGTTTAACTGCCTGGGACCCAGTCCTAACTTGAGTTTAACGCATATCTGCAGTTTAAGTGACCACTTCCTTTTCTTTCCAGTCTGAGTATGAGTTCATCAGTTGTGGTCTTTACCTGGTGGTGTTGCTTCACCTGTGTGAGCAGAGGTTCTCTGATGTGCTAGGAGCTGCCAACGACGCCGGGGTAAGAGCCTACACTCGACACCACCATGCAAAACAAATCCTAAACGTCATTCATTTGCACTGTCATTTTGAATGTTAAGCCCAAGGTTTTTCTTTGGCCTCATAATTCACCAACTATTGTATTGTGGGGAAAAAATACTTATTTAAAATGTTGTAGGATTCAGTGTTTAAAAAAACAAAACATTTCCCCATCTCTCGCTCAGTTTTTCAACCTGGCGAGGACCCTTCATGAACACATGGACAATCTTGAAAGTACGTTCTTGAATAATTTCTCCCCAATGCTGTGTACACGTTTTAATAACTTGATGCGAGGCTGTTAGTCACTGTTAATGAATTGATGGGTAAGTATTTGATTATATTGACCTTCTGATGTTAAAGGCCCATACGTGTGAAAGTAGAAATCAATTTCTACACGTAGCATGACGAGAGCTCGGCAAACTTTTTTGCCCAGCAACACTGCTGTGAATAATTCCCCTTCAGGTAACTATGCACAAGGTCATCTCAGTGGAGGTTATTAGTTGCTTTGATATAATGGTGTGCACTGCAGTATTCATCACTGACAATTTAAATGGTCTTAATATTTTACCTTTGAACACCATTCTAAACTAAAAGATACATTTTGCAACTGTTTATTCAAAACTAATGAAATTGACTACTAATAAACTAGTCTCCGATTTGACTGATAATTGTTCCCTCTGCTGCAGGCTCTTATGGGGAGTCGGATGATGAGGAGGTGGTTGATACCCGGCCGTCAATCGATTTCTGTGACCTCGATGAAGACCTGGAAGAGGAGTACAATTGATCGGGGGGGGGGGGCGACAAGTTGAAGTAACCTTCCAGTAGCAACCCATTCTGTTGCTCTGTTTCACCTCATGTGATTTTTACTGAGTGCAATGGCTTGTGGGATTTTTGAAGCCAATGCCAAGTGGACGGGAAGTCACTCCTGACGTAGAGGTAATGATGTCATAGATATGCAGACTGACTTTGAAGTGAACCGAGGTGAGGAAATGCTTTATATCCCCCTTATTGTTAATTTCCCCTTTAGGTCTCCAGATTTGAGTGCGCTTTATTCCGTTAAAATGCAAGATATCTTTTTGAACTGTTATACCACGAGTGCTTTAAATGTTACTGCTCTAAAAAAGCAGAGCTGTCCACCGTGGTGAGATATTGTGTAAAAAAGAGATGGAATCCTGAACACCACTGGTTTGTTAGTTTAGCGGGTTGGGAGAAGGGAACGGGCTGTTTATGGAAGAATCCACTCAAGAAGTGGCAAATTATCCCTTTTACTGTTTTTCTTTTCCTATGTGAATTTTCCTTTTTTGAAGTTTTTCAAAAAATTATGTGAAAGGTGTCAACTTTACTTTTCACAGCTGAATAATTGACAGTTTGTTCTGTTTTTCTTTGTCTGTTTTCAATGTCTGTAGTATGAAAATGCTGTTTTGCTTCCCCCTAAAACTTGTTTTCATTTAATTAATGCAATAAAGTTTTGAATGTACAGCTGTTTGCAGGCAACATTTCATTCAACAACACCGAACAAGGACACTGAAGTTTAATATAGGAAGTAGGGTTAACAATCTGTTAATGTAAGCCATTTCAACAACTGTTGCTCAAAAACCTCTATAGTTAAAAGAACACGGGGAGCTTCTCAATTGAGGTAAACTCCACCCTCTTCTCTGTGACCCGGAAACCGGTAAGTGGTCGCCATATGTAGAAGTGGCAATTCCTTAAGTTTAACGGAGGAATTTGCTCCTCGGTAGCCTCCTCCGGGCGAAGATACTTAGGTGTACCCTACTGAGGAGAGTTTTGTATTCTTCCTCACCCCCTTCAGGATTAACAGTTTTTTTTCGAAGGCTAAAAGCATGCACACGTTTAAATGCTACACTAGTAATCTTTATAAAATRTCTGGCACAACTAGCTAAATTCGTTATTACCACTTTACATTTTTGGATTCCTCCTGTAAACGTAATTTGCATGACGTGCTACTGGCGTCGTTTCATTAAAGTGCATTTGTTTCCGGCAAGATTTGAACCTATGACCTGGTCCCTATCCCACTGCACTAGGGGTGTGGAAGGCACAATCTGTGTTAACAGATTTGAAGCTGTTCAATCAAAGTTAGGTTAGTAGATTAGAAATGTATTTAGTTTATAATGTACGGTTGGAAACAAGTTGCAATTGGGATTTGAACAAGTAACTTCGCAGGTCGCAATCTGCGTGTAACGCCCTACCAACCATAAGCCTATTTAAATTTTTATTATACAGGCATCTGTAAACTCTGCCCAGTGGCATGTCACAAGCTCTTCCCACTGAGCTTTCATCCAACCAATCGCATTAGTTCAGTCTGTCAGAGCTTCCCTCGTCACAAGGTCGTGTTCCTCTGCTCAGATGTGGACGCATGCCAGATCTTACATGCCTGGCTAGGGTTTTTACATATCAGCTAACCACATGCTCTAGCAGTCTGGTGCCCGACTACACAGTTGATGTGGCAGGGGAACTCGATCCTTGATTGAGGCTGGGATTCATTCCAAGTTGTAGAGCAGCTCAAGCGCCTTGGATTGAATCCCAGCCTAAATTAGGGACACTCCTGAGCTGAATTCCAGGGCTTTCACAATTATTCCTTGTCCTCTGTCTTTCCTTCCTCAAAATGCAGCTCATTCAAGTTATTGTGGTAGGTCACAGTGATACCCATGTCTGACATCTATTCATTTCCTCAACAACAAAAATGACGACCCAGCCCTTAAAGACAAACCTATTTTATTGGAAGACCATTTCCATGACCATATTTGACCAGAGTGGATGGTCTGCTTGGGACCAATGTAAATATGAAGATACTGTTGGAACATTTTGAGAATGGTAATCCTAGTTAACAAGCATTGTTGCAAGGCAGATCCAAATCACATCTGGAGGAATGTCCAGGTTATTAACATTCTCAAGATTCAAAAAAACATTTGGTTTAGATTCTCCATAATAAAATTTAAAAAAAGACAATTTAAATATTTACAAAGCATTTACAGCAGCTGTGTGTGCAGTTTGAGGCCTCAGCAAGTAGCGACCTTTGAAAACGTGAACCCCAAATGAACACCCCAAAAACGTGTACTCTCAAACAAGACAACTATAGTGATTGAACATGGCAGAAACAACTGCTAAGGCATTATTCACAAAACATTTCAATTTAAAGTGCAAATGTTCTCAGGAGTTTGAGTGCATAGGAGAGGGAGGTTACAGTCATAATGACAAACAGAAACCAATGCATCAATGGCATTTACAGTTGGGATGAATTGCTTGTAGTTGAAATGGCCATGTGGCAAATGGGAACGCATGCAACTATCCAAATTGTCTAAGGAAGTCTGTGTTGGACTGCATTAGCTCGACTACTTGTACTAGACTCGAAATAATTGTAAGAAATTATGAATCTATGCCAAGCTAATAAAGATTCTAGTTCTATTAATAACAGTGCCATGATGCAGCTGTTTCTTCTTTCGTCGATGACCATCAGTGAAAAGTACGTATTCCTCCATTACAAAAGAATCACAAACAAAGAGTGAAAACAGAGAAAAACAGTGTTACGAGACGAAAAAATACCCTGACAACAAGCATCACGCATCCAGTGCCTTTTTTGTCAACCCAAAGTCCATCAACACTGCAGCAACTGTTCAATGTGGCAGCTCTTTAAAATCACAAAGTTCAATAAAACATTAAGTAAAAAACAAAACAAATGCTAGTTTGGGGATTTTCACAATCCTTTTGCCAATATTTACAATGTCACAGAAAATACTAAAAAAGCCTGCTTGGGAATTTATACAAATAAATTAAATGAAACAGAAGCCAGGTTTCAGTTTGCTGCATAATAATATTTCCATACTGAATACTGTAGGCACATAACTGCTTCTTTAAGCTGCATTGGTGAAGCCAAGACAAGTCTCACTCTGCATCCAAAATACTAGTGCTGTCAGCATCATCAATGGTTCTCCTGTAGCGCACGGTGGAGTTGAATCTGGCCTTGCTCTTCTTATAAACGACGAAGCCGATGGCCGCCAGCAGGGAGGTGAGGACGACCAGGAAGAAGACCAGAGCCACCGGGACGTTACCTGACCCTGGAGACAACACAGCCAGTCAGAAACACATCTCCAAACTGGCHAAGAAAGTCCCTGTTTCAAGCACATCAATGTTTACAAATATATAATCGCCATAACCATAGCGAAGCCGGGGAAATCTATGAGCTTTATACAAATCAACTCTTGCTACATGCAATAGCTTGGAGCGGTCACCAGAGCATGCTGCTATCCACATAGTAAAAAAACATTGCACTATAGTACTCACGTGCGGGTACTTTGCAGACGATGCGGCTGTGGCTGTCCTTGCAGCTGACTCTGCTCCAGATGCCTCCGTCTGCAGACACCATGACAGCACAGGGGTTCTGCTGGGTCGCTGTCTTCACCCCGCTAGCAGAACCGTTGGTCTCCCAGTTAGAGAAGGCCAGAGAGGAGCCGTCCACCCAGCCCACTGGCTGACCTGGAAGACAGATGAAACAGAAGCATTACTGATTATATGCTAGGTTAAAATAGACGACTTTATTTGAGTATAATGTACTGTATTGGCATGTAGGATTTTTTATGTATTTTAAAGTGCCTGACTTTCCAAATGAAGGGCACACAGAACTTCCTAAGATGGAGCATACTGTCCCATATAAATATCATGTCTAATAACATCCGTATACAGTAATAAGTAACAAGCATATCCTATTGTACTGGTCAGGTCAGTTTACCTTGTTTGTCCAGGTCCATGCCGAGCCACACCCTACTGGTGATGAGAGGGTTGTCTGCCATGTAGCCAGAGACAAAGTCATTCTCCTCTTTGGTCATTATGGTCAGCAGCTGTGCATCTGTCAATCAAAGGCAAAAAGAAGGCATACATGTACTGTACTGTACTGTAAGTAAGAAACCACCTGATCTGATCGTGGTGTACTAATTAACCAATAAGGCCTRAGGGGGTGTGGTATATGGCCAATATACCAYGGCTAAGGGCTGTTCTTAAGCGAGACACAACGCAGAGTACCTGGATACAGCCCTAAGCCGTCGTATATTAGCTATATACCACAAACSCCCGAGGTGCCTTATTGCTATTATAAACTGGTTACCAACGTAATTTGAATAATCATTTGGAGGGCGCTTATATTTGTCCTGTTACACACAAGTCTGTAATGGAAATATTTTTGTTGTTGTTGCATATCCGAACTCCTCCTGACCAGGGTCGCCATTGTACAACGCTACTGGAGCAATAGGGTTAAGTACCTTGCACAAGGGCACAGCGACAGATTTTATTTCATATTTATTTTACCTTGTTAGCTCTGGTATTCAAACCAGAAACCTTTCAGTTACTGGCCCAATGCTCTAACCTCGGAGGCTACCTGCCGCTCGAACAGTAAAAAGTATTTTTTTGTCATACCCGGTGGTATGAGTGGTATGAGCACTGATATACCACGGCTGTCAGCCAATCAGCATTCAGGGCTCAAACCACTCAGTTTATAATATCTGATATACCACAGCTTTCAGATAATCAGCAACCAGGAACCAAACTACCGGTTTATAAGAGTAAATATTAAATAATTGTATTTAATCAGGTTGGTTATAKGGAAACGATTCTCTTACCATAACAACCTAACCCAAGACGCTGCAATAATACAATGTTCAATACAACTTATATACAGTAATACAGAAATATATACGTGTCAAATAGGAGAGATAGTGGGTGACTTACCAAGCCTTTCACAGATGCTCTTGGCATCCTCCATGCTGTACACAGAGTAGTTATAGAAGGTCATGTCAAAAGCATAACAGTGGTCCTGGTGCTCAACCCACTTAGACGAGCCGCTGTTCTGAGGGCAGTTGTTGGYMACCTGGGGAGCTGCGAGGTTCGATCCTGATTCAGACAAACAAATCAGAGGGATTTATTTTATGGGATCTTAAAAGAGTGGTGTGTAACCTCTGCAACAAATTCTGCTCAGATCGCTCACTGACATCAACGTCTTCTTTACACTACAATTCAAGTTGTGTGTATAATAAATAAATACTAATAGTAGGTTACTAAGACTGTAGGACTGGGTCTTACTCTGAGTGGTGATGTAATTCTAATAGTCTAGGTACTAAGACTGTAGGACTGGGTCTTACTCTGAGTGGTGATGTAATTCTAATAGTCTAGGTACTAAGACTGTAGGACTGGTCTTACTCTGAGTGGTGATGTAATTCTATATCTAGACCAAGACTGTAGGACTGGGTCTTACTCTGAGTGGTGATGTAATTCTAATAGTCTAGGTACTAAGACTGTAGGACTGGGTCTTACTCTGAGTGGTACTAGGTACTAAGACTATAGGACTGGGTCTACTCTGAGTGGTACTAGGTACTAAGACTGTAGGACTGGGTCTTACTCTGAGTGGGGTGGTGATGTAATACTAATAGGCTAGGTRCTAAGACTATAGGACTGGGTCTTACTCTGAGAAGGGGTGGTGATCTAATACTAATAGGTTAGGTACTAAAACTGTAGGACTGGGTCTTACTCTGAGTGGGGGTGGTGATGATGTAGTAGGCTAGGTACTAGGACTGGGTCTTACTCTGAGTGGGGGTGGTGATGGCATTGTTGTAATAGGCTAAGTAATAGGACTGGGTCTTACTCTGAGTRGGGGTGGTAATGGTAGTGATGTAATAGGCTAGGTAATAGGACTGGGTATTACCCTGTGTGGGGGTGGTGGTGATGTAATAGGCTAGGTAATAGGACGGGGTATTACTCTGTGTGGGTGTGGTGGTGATGTAATAGGCAATGTAATAGGACTGGGTCTTACTCTGAGTAGGAGTGGTGGTGATGTAATAGGCTAGGTAATAGGACTGGGTCTTACTCTGAGTGGGGGTGGTGACGGTTGTGTTGTAGCAGATGGCTCCATCCAGCTTGGCATTGCAGTCCATTCTCATCCAGGTGCCATGGGGAGTGATGTACACACAGACACCTTGAGGGTCTGAGCTGGACGTGACAACAGTGTCAGAGAGTCCCGCCWRACTGTAGTGATACTTAGTCCCATCGGACCACTCATAAGACTGAGAGCCGCTAGCCTGCGCAGAGAGGGGAGGGGGATGCAATATTACTCAACAAACTTCACACTGGAGGTGCTTAGAAAATGTTGAATTTAGTGTCTACCTGCCGTTTGGTGCTTTGAGCTAAATTTCTGCAAAAGATGACGTTATTCTCAATAGAAATGGCCGCCGTGTTAGTGGCATTGTGGCTAAGCTCCCTTACATCCTGACTGGACAGACCGATCCACAGCGGGAAGCCGTCTCGCTTGGCGATAAGCTCTATGTGAGCGTTGTGACTGTTGCCATGCACGCTGGCCAGGTGTCCGTTGCCACGGCCACACTCCTCCAGGGCCTGGAACCAGCTCAACTTCCTGGTTATCACGTGGTAGCTCAGGTTGCCATAGCGCTCAAAGTCCCTGGCCGACTGATTGTATTGGTCCTTAGAGTCTCGGGGACGAAGAAAACGGCTTAATAGAGTCAATCAAGTGCAAAATGTATTATTTTATCGTAACAAAATAAAATAATGATAGTACTCCTTGTGAATAGGTGAAGTATGTTTGTCTGGGGTCTACCAACCTTTATCCAGTTTGCAGGCCACGATGCTTCTCTGCTTGAAGGGACTGAAGTGGTGTTTGTTGGTGAATATCTTCCAGACTCCCTCAGTGTTGAGACCTGCCATGAACTCATCGCTGGCTGAGAAGCTTGGTCTTCCATCGACCCAGTTAGAGTACTGGACGTTGGTACCGTCATACCACTTCATCTGGTTATCTACCAAAGACAGGAGCAACCACTTGACATGACACATTTATTACACGTTTCATCACACAACAATACAACGATGATCAATGAGTAAGCTTCAGCCTCGATGATACAGTAGACATTTTACAATGATCCAATTCAGCGTCTCCTCATAATACAGGGCAATGAATGATAATATGAAAGTCCAAACAGCAGATCAAACATAAGGACACACTAACTGTCCACGCTGAGTGTTGGGGAGATGAATATGGGGAACCCAGTCCAGTCCACTCACCGTTGTCATCGYTGAACACCCCTAGCCAGACAAACTGCACCAGGTCTTTGAAGGGAAGGAGCTGCTCCTTCACAAACTCATTCTCCACTAAGTTCCTGATGGTCAGGATGTCTGCATCAGCATCTGAGAAGAACATCAACCGGTAACACTTCATAAAGACTTTAATACTCGTACATAAGCAGTGTGTATGTTTAATTAATAAACACCTTCAATCAGAGCACAGAAGAAGTCTGTTTTGACCAGGTATCAATGTCAATTTTTTWAATCTCTAGCGACCAAATTAAGTTGCAGCTATGTAAAAACATMATATTTAAAAWAAATATTCAAGGCACGCTCTCTTGTGGAAAAGTAAAAAAGGCTGTACACGGGAGTATATAAAACATTAAGAACACCTGCTCTTTCCATGACATAGACTGTCCAGGTGAAAGCTATGATCCCTTATTGATGTCACTTCTTAAATTCACTTCGATCAGTATAGATGAAGGGGAGGAGATAGGTTAAAGAAGGATTTTTAAGCCTTTTTGACAATTGAAACATGGATTGTGTATGCGTGCCATCCAGAGGGTGAATGGGCAAGACAATAAATGTACAGTTGAAGTCGGAAGTTTACATACACTTAGGTTGGAATCATTATAACTCGTTTTTCAACCACTCCACAAATTTCTTGTTAACAAACTATAGTTTTGGCAAGTCGGTTAGGACATCTACTTTGTGCATGACACAAGTCATTTTTCCAACAATTGTTTACAGACAGATAATTTCACTGTATCACAATTCCAGTGGGTCAGAAGTTTACATACACTAAGTTGACTGTGGCCTTTAAACAGCTTGGAAAATTCCAGAAAATGATGTCATGGCTTTAGAAGCTTCTGATAGGCTAATAACATCATTTGAGTCAATTGGAGGTGTACCTGTGGATGTATTTCAAGGCCTACCTAACTCAGTGCCTCTTTGCTTGACATCATGGGAAAATTATATAGATATATTGAAGCAACATCTCAAGACATCAGTCAGGAAGTTAAAGCTTCGTCGCAAATGGGTCTTCCAAATGGACAATGACCCCAAGCATACTTCCAAAGTTGTGGCAAAATGGCTTAAGGACAAAGTCAAAGTATTGGACTGGCCATCACAAAGCCCTGACCTCAATCCTTTAGAAATTTGTGGGCAAAACTGAAAAAGCGTGTGTGAGCAAGGAGGCCTACAAACCTGACTCGGTTACACCAGCTCTGTCAGGAGGAATGGGCCAAAATTCACCCAACTTATTGTGGGAAGGTTGTGGAAGGCTCACCGAAACGTTTGACCCAAGTTAAACAATTTAAGGCAATGCTACCAAATACTAATTGAGTGTATGTAAACTTCTGACCCACTGGGAATGTGATGAAAGAAATAAAAAGCTGAAATAAATCATTCTCATCTCTATTATTCTGGCATTTCACATTCTTAAAATAAAGTGGTGATCCTAACTGACCTAAACAGGGATTCTTTACTAGGATTAAATGTCAGGAATTGTGAAAACTGAGTTTAAATGTATTTGGCTAAGGTGTATGTAAACTTCCGACTTCAACTGTCAGTGCCGGTTTGTGTCAAGACTGCAACTTGTAATCCCGTGGAAAATACTGTATGAAACATGTCACGGAAAATTACAATAGAAACATACTATGCTGTTTTTACTTAGTGTTTTTTTCCCTGATGCAGGCTTGTTGTCTTGTGTGACTTAGTTCTAACTCTGGGTGTACAAGTAAGAGCCGGGTGCGACCGCAGTAGTGACATCCCATTTGTACTGTCTCCTCTCGATGGAAACATGCAGAAAGGAACAGACAATGGTGGTCAACATCAGCTATCTTAATCTACACAGACAAGCTAAACGCCTTTTATACACTATGTTCCCCACCGTTTGCACACATCTGCTAACTGCCACATAGACAAAGAGGTCGGACTTTTCTATAAAAGCTGAGAGACAAACTCTGTCCGTTGAGCTTTCAACTCTGACTATTCTTACTGATGGCTGATTGCTTCATTTTTGCAAATCTTATAATACAATTGTTTAAAGAATCTGCAGTCTCTTCTCCCATAGAATGTCTTGACATTTGGGATATAAACTCAGCAAAAAAAGAAACGTCCTCACTGTCAACTGCGTTTATTTTCAGCAAACTTAACATGTGAAATATTTGTATGAAGATAAATAGATCAACCAACTGAGACATAAACTGAACAAGTTCAACAGAACTGTGACTAACAGAAATGGAATAATGTGTCCCTGAAAATAATGTGTACCTCAAATCAAAAGAAACAGTCAGTATCTGGTGTGGCACCAGCTGCATTAGTACTGCAGTGCATCTCCTCCTCATGAACTGCACCAGATTCGCCAGTTCTTGCTGTGGGATGTTACCCCACGCTTCCACCAAGGCACCTGCAAGTTCACGGACATTTTGGGGGGGGGGGGGGATGGCCCTAGCCTCACCCTCCTATCCAACAGGTCCCAGACGTGCTCAAAGGAATTGAGATCCAGGCTCTTCGCTGGCCATGGCAGAACACTGACATTCCTGTCTTGCAGGAAATCACGCACAGAACGAGCAGTATGGCTAGTGGCATTGTCATGCTGGTGGGTCATGTCAGGATGAGTCTGCAGGAAGGGTACAACATGAGGGAGAAGGATGTCTTCCCTGTAATGCACAGCGTTGAGATTGCCTGCAATGACAACAAGCTCAGTCCGATGATGCTGTGACACACTGCCCCAGACCACGACGGACCCTCCACCGCCAAATCGATCCCGCTCCAGAGTACAGGCCTCGGTGTAACACTCATTTCTTCGACRATAAACGYGAAYCCGACCATCACCCTGGTGAGACAAAACCGCGACTCGTCAGTGAAGAGCACTTTTTTCCAGTCCTGTCTGGTCCAGCGACGGTGGGTTTGTGCCCATAGGCGACGTTGATGCCGGTGATGTCTGGTGAGGACCTGCCTTACAACAGTCCTACAAGCCCTCAGTCCAGCCTCTCTCAGCCTATTGCGGACAGTCTGAGCCCTGATGGAGGGATTGTGCGTTCCTGATGTAACTCGGGCACTTGTTGTTGCCATCCTGTACCTGTCCCGCAGGTGTGATGTTCAGATGTACCGATCCTGTGCAGGTGTTGTTACACGTGGTCTGCCACTGCGAGGATGATCAGCTGTCCGTCCTGTCTCCCTATAGCGCTGTCTTAGGCGTCTCACAGTACGGACATTGCAATTCATTTCCCTGGCCACATCTGCAGTCCTCATGCCTCCTTGCAGCATGCCTAAGGCACGTTCACGTAGATGAGCAGGGACCCTGGGCATCTTTCTTTTGGTGTTTTTCAGAGTCAGTAGAAAGGCCTCTTCAGTGTCCTAAGAATTCCTAACTGTGACCTTAATTGCCTACTGTCTGTAAGCTGTTAGTGTCTTAACGACCGTTCCACAGGTGCATGTTCATTAATTGTTTATAGTTCATTGAACAAGCATGGGAAACAGAGTTTAAACCCTTTAAAATGAAGATCTGTGAAGTTATTTGGATTTTTACTAATTATCTTTGAAAGACAGGGTCCTGAAATAGGGACGTTTCTTTTTTTGCTGAGTTTAGTAAACAGTGAGGGTCTCGAGGCTCTAAAACACCATCTTCAACTCAGGCCAGAGGGAAGCGCACCCCCAGACTCTCTCTAACAGAGCGGGCACTAAACAATAACGTTCTTTTTCAGGACCAACTCTACAGACAAGTCAAATGGACAGTAA
Organism: Salvelinus sp. IW2-2015; assembly: GCF_002910315.2. Lineage (NCBI taxonomy): Eukaryota > Metazoa > Chordata > Actinopteri > Salmoniformes > Salmonidae > Salvelinus > Salvelinus sp. IW2-2015. Next base: position 34,598,646 of record NC_036867.1, on the reverse strand, counting down.
TGGCCGCCTGTTTTGCACCCAACTACGCAAACGTGTTTTTAGGACTATGGTTGGAAAGATTTTTTTTTAAATCCTCTTAATCAATTTTTTTGATAAAATCATGTGGTACGGTAGATACAGATGACATAATTTTGCTGTTTCGATCATCTGGAAATGAACTGCTACAGCTCCACACAGAGGCCTTGGAAAGAGAAAATATGCTCAGACAATAACAAAGGCCCCAAAAGTCAAACCAAATCTATTTTGTTACCCAGTACAGCAGAGAGGCATCTCAAATAAAGAATATCATCAAACAGAATTGGAGTAACATAGAAAGTGACCCTGCATTAGGTGAAGATTTCACTGAGCTTCCATGCTTTTCTTCTAGACGCGCGCCAACCCGAAGGGAGAAGCTGGTGCAGTCACATAAACTCCCCCCACAGTCAAAGCCAACTGGCTTTCCCAACCCACTGGCACCTTTCTGTGCGGACACTGCAACCACTGCCCCAACATTAAAAAAAAAAATGACACAAGAAAATAACTTACCAAATCCAATCTTTTGTGAATTGCAACCCTGTGTTTGTTGTTTATAGGTTGGAGTGCCCATGTGGTTGTTTTTATATTAGTCGCACAAAAAGGACGCTAAAAGACAGACTGGCAGAACATAAATATGCCATCAAAACAGTGAATGACAATTATCCCACGGCCATGCATTACCAACAAGCCGGCCATGGTAGCCCGGACTGGCTTAAAGCCATGGCCATAGAGGTGGTATCCATCAACAAGAGGGGAGATTACAGGCTTCAGTGTCTTTTTCTTTCTGGATGCACACACTCAAAGCTACTTAGTCTTTCAGGGTTGAACAATGCCATAGATTTTGCTCCAATATATATTTTATTAATCTTGAGTTGTTTATTTGTGTGAAACATTGTATTGGCCAATAGTAATAATTGATTTACTTGTATTATTATTATTATATATTTTTTTTTTTAGGGGGGGGGGGGGGGTATTWTTTCCTCTTTATCTATTGGTTAATATTGTCCACGGCCCTTTAATTTCTGGTCATTCATTTCACCTGTCACTACTATGCACCTGTGAACCCTGAAGAAGACCGGTGAGCAATACACGTTGGTGAGTTTGAATGTTTTGCTATGCAATAGCTAAAATGAAGGATTTTTAAAAACTTTTCCACAAGAAAGAATACCTTGGATTTTTGGAAGTATGATGTTTTCACACAGCTGCAACTTCATTTGGTTGCTATAAATTGTACCCCGTTCTCCAATGAGCATCTCTCTTTGTCTTTATATTTGATGCCAAAGCAGCGCTCCCTCTTTTCGCATTTCTAATTGAGACTATAAGGCATGTTTCTAATATGCATCTTGTTTATGGAGTTCTTCACAGTACAAATGGTTCCTGACTGATGTTTGTGCCAAACRGTGTCCTTGCTCCTTACCCAGTTTCTTGCACGTCTGAAGTATCTGGCCCTTGTCAAACTCTTCCCATCTGGACGATGCCAGTTGGAAGGTGTAGCAGTTGTTCTTGAAGGGGATCCAGTTTGGTCCGCTGCTCTTGTGAGGACAGCTCACAGCGTTGTCCTCATGGGTGGTGACATTCTCTTCTGGAAACATTGAAAGTGTTCATTCATTAAAAAAAGTGCTTGGTTGATTTTCCTCCGGTCTTGTTTTAATTATGCCACTTAACAGACAATTGTATCCAAAGTGCTTACACTTTCGGTATGTGATCCTTGTGGGAATTGAACCTGCGACCATCACATTACTAGACCCCTGCTCTTACCAACTGAGCCACTGTATTGCTGTCTTACCGTGTGGAACATGGCAGATAGCCCCTGCCAACTGTTCCATACACTCTGCAGCCTTCCAGAAGCCGTCCGTGTCCAGGAAGACACAGTCTCCAACGGTGGGCTCTGAGGACCACCGACTAAACACCGTGTGACTGTGGTCTGTCCAGTGGTAGTGGACACCAACCTGACAATACAAAACGCTGTGTGAGTTCCTTAATTCATTTAACCAGGCAAGTCAATTAAGAACTAACTGAACTGCACTGTAGAATCTGTGAAATCGTCATTATGAAATCAGCCACTATCCTTCAGTGATTGCAGAACTGAAGGAACGGGATGGGTGTGGCCTATTCTACACGGTGACGGCTCCACCTAGCCTCCCAATGGGCTACGGGTTGTTTGCTTTGCCATATTGCCTTAAACCCATCCCTTTTCTTTTAGATCTGCGAACACCAACGGGTTAGGGTGAAAAGCTATGGCCACTTACGTCGGAGCTGATGAGGCCGATCCACATGGGGCTGCGTGCGCGGGTGACGTGCACGGTGAGGACCGACTGCTGCAGGGTGTCGGCTACGCTGGCCAGGTCCATGTTCTGGTTCCTGCACTCCGCCTGAGCCTCGTCCCACGTCATGTTCTTCTGAAGCAGCTTAAAGGTGTGGTTGTTGACCTGGAATGGCTCCAACTGGAACTGGGGCTCCTCTGGCTTGTCTGAGAACATGAGAGGAATTTAAAGGGGTCAGACGAGGGTTCAAACCCTATTCGATATGCTCAATTTCTACTCCGCAAAACAGTAGCAATATCAAGTAACAACTATCAATAATATCAGTCTACTTCATACACTTTATGTCTGTATGTAAAATACACTTAATATCAAGAGTCTTTCGATCACAAGCCTTCTGACTGTAGAGTCCACACGTCATCCATTCTTTCACCAACACGGACAAGATAAGCACAGATAATTGGTTGTGTTTGGTGCCCTCTGCTGCTAGGTAGCGGTGGTGTACCTGCGTAGTGCTGGCAGATGGCCACATGCCGCTGGTCAGAGCAGGAGGTGTAGTCCCAGGAGCCCATCATAGAAGAGCTGGGGTCGTTGAACATGAAGATACACAGCTCCATGCTCTCTGGGTCATGAAGCTGCAGAGGCAGACACAACAACATCAGGGACACAGAGAGTTAGTTATAGGTTATGATGACCTTGAACTTTGAAACAGATGTGGAACATGTTTTTAGAGACTGGTATTTAGTATAGTCTATCATAGTAATGTTTATGTAGTTCCATCATTTGTTTAAAAAGGCTACCTGCACACACTCTTACCAGTGGTTAAAGTACATTGTATTTCTTCCCGGTATGGAGACCACCTATCTTTTTTTTATGGGCCTAATCATGGAATTACATATAGAATCCATATTCAAGTAATAGGATCTCTATTGGCCTAATCATGGAATTACATATAGAATCCATATTCAAGTAATAGGATCTCTATTGGCCTAATCATGGAATTACATATAGAATCCATATTCAAGTAATAGGATCTCTATTGGCCTAATCATGGAATTACATATAGAAACCCTATTCACTCTCTATGGGCCTAATAGTCAAGATTTGTCGTCTTAACTTTTAACCTTTTAATGTGACATAAACACAACTAGTCATGTTTTCATCTGATTTTCAAACAATTACTTCTGATTTTCAAACAATTACTTCAAAAAGGCTTATGTAGGCTACCTGCGCACGTTACTCAGGGACGGTGGAACGACAGGGTGCAAAAAAAAAAAGATAAAACATTTATGCCTCACGCAGATATGTTTCTCCTTATAATTTCCGACATTTGGCTGACTATTTGTTCGTCCACTTGTCCATAACTAGATACATGCAGCTTCTCTTGTCATTACTTGATGATTGTTTGGAAGACTAAATAAAGCCTTGCTCACTTGCTCAATATCAAAATATTCTATGGTTTCAGTTGAATGTTAAAAGAGGTTTGTTTACTGTACATGCTACCTGGGGCTTGATGGAATTATAAGTTATAACTCAACTCATAGCCCACTGATCCCTGTGGCCATGCTGAATAGAATTGAGAAGTGAAGTGAGTGGGAACTCACGTTGACGAGTATGGGCCTGAGTAGGCCGTGGAGCAGGGGGTTAAAGTTGAGGTAGGAGACTGGGGAGTCATCCACCCACTCTGGGACCTGCTGTTTGAGCTTCAGGCCAATCCACGTCTTACGGGGCTGCGCCGGCAACAGGGAGGTCACAAAGTCTGACCACAACAAACAGATAGGCGCAACTAGTCAACAACCGCCGGTTAAGACTGACATTGAAGGGACATCAATCATTGGTCATCTCATGTCTAGGAGAATGGAAGGTTGTCCATTGACAAACATGATGAATAAAAAGACAGATGGGTAAAAGAGATCTACTAGAAGGTTTACTACTCACCCTGTTCAACTTGGTCTGTAATAGTAAGTAAAGTTCCTCTCATCGACTGACACTGCTCGTTGGCGTGTTGAAAAGTAACGTACAGAGGCATGATCACCACGTAGCACTGGAAAAGGCAACGACAACATTCAWTAACAATTATTAGAAACTGGGTGGTTTGAGCCCTSAATGCTGATTGGCTGACAGTCGTGGTATTTCAGACCATGGGTATGACAAAACATGTATTTTTTCTGCTCTAATTACGTTGGTAACCAGTTTATAATAGCAATAAGGCACCTCGGGGGTTTGTGGTATATGGCCAATATACCCCGGCTAAGGGCTGTATCAAGGCACTCTGCGTTGTGTCGYGCTTTAGAACAGCCCTTAGTTGTGGTATATTGGCCATATACCACACCCACTCTGGCTTACACAGAATGTACCTGTATGTAGACTAAATCAGAGGACGGGCTCATTGTTATGGCTGGAATGGAACGAATTAAACAGTATCACAACTGGTTTCCATGTGTTTTATACCGTTCCATTCATTCCATTTCAGCTGTTACTATATGACAGTCTCCAGTGTGTGTGTGTGTGTGTACGACAGACTGACCTTGTCCCTGAAGTGTAAATAGCCGCTCTCACAGGGCAGACCTTTGGGGTGAGGCTCTCCAGGGTGGGTCTCTATAGCCGTGATATTGTGTCTCTCACACACGAATGGCAGCTGCAGCTCACAGCTGTACTCGTACTCTGGAGGGGCAGGAGTGTGTCTGAGTGAGTGTGTGTGACCRGTCACATTTGAACCATAAAAGGTAACAACCCACTGGGCACACATTGGTTGAATCAACATTGTTTCAACGTAATGTGTCAACCAATTGRAAATGAATAAAGTTGTCAAACCGGTACTATTTTCATCTATTTTCAACCAGCATTGTAAACATTGAAATTAGGGTAATACTGCAACTTACACTGAACAAAAATATAAACGCAACATGTAAAGTGTTGGTCCCATGTTTCATGAGCAGAAATAAAAGATCACAGAAATGTTCCATACGCACAAAAAAGGCTTATTTACATCCCTGTTAGTGAGCATTTTGACTTTGCCAAGATAATCCATCCATCTGACAGGTGTGGCATATCAAGAAGCTGATTAAATAGCATGATCATTTCACAGGTGCACCTTGTGCTGGGGACAATAAAAGGCCACTCTAAAATGTGTAGTTTTATCACACAACACAATGACAAAGATGTCTCAACTTTTAAGGGGGTGTGCAATTGGCATGCTGACGGCAGGAATGTCCACTTGAGCTGTTGCCTGAGAATTGAATGTTAATTTCTCTACCATAAGCCGTCTCCAACGTTGTTTTATAGCATTTGGCAGTACGTCCAACCGGCCTCACAAATGCAGACAACGTGTTTGGCATTGTGTGGGTGAGCAGTTTGCCGATGTCAGTGTTGTGAACAGAGTGCCTCATGGTGGTGTGGGGTTATGGTATGGGCAGGAATACGCTATGGACAACAAACACAATTGCATTTTATCGATAGCAATTTGAACGAAAAGAGATACGGTGACAAGATCCTGAGGCCCATTGTCGTGCCATTCATCATCATCCGCCATCACCTCGTTTTCAGCATGATAATGCACTACCCCATGTCGCAAGGATCTGAACACAATTCCTGGAAGCTTATAATGTCCCAGTTCTTCCATGGCCTGCATACTCACCAGCCAAATCACCCATTGAGCATGTTTGGGATGCTCTGGATCGACGTGTACAACAGCGTGTTCCAGTTCCCGACAATATCCAGCAACTTCGTRCAGTCATTGAAGAGGAGTGGGAAACATTCCACAGGCCACATGCAACAGCCTGATCAACTCTATGCGAAGGAGATGTCTTGTGTTGCATGAGGCAAATGGTGGTCACACCAGATACTGACGTTTGTTTTTAAAGGTATCTGTGACCAACAGATGCATATTTCTATTCCCAAAAATGTGAAATCCATAGATTAGGGCCTAATGAATTTATTTCAATTGACTGATTTCAATATGAACTGTAACTCAGWCAAATCTTTAAAATTGTTGCATGTTGTGTTTATATTTTTGTTCTGTATGAATAAATGTACTTAACCTGACTAACAGGTTGTTACATAAATCTAATTGACATAATCATCAGAACTATTTATACATTGAAATTGAGTTACATTCCACATAAAAACGTACAAAATATGTTTCAATAATATATTCAATATACAGTATATTGGGTGGTTGAAATTGTTGAATTTTAGATTTGATTAGACATATTTTAATTGACCTTGTTTCAATGTTGATAGTAAAATGGTACGTTTGAATCAACGTCATTGTTTCAACCTAAATAAAGAGGTATATTGAAATGACATGTGAAGACAAAGTCCAACGATTTCTACTGGTATATGAGGGGTAATGCATTTCAGTGAGAATGAGTCTACAATCCAGAAGCCTACCTCAATGTACCCTGCTCAGCTTTGGAAACACAACACATTTAGACATTTAGAAGTTTAGCAGTAGTTACCATTAGCTCTATAAATACGATGCCAAATTCATGATATGCATGACTTTTACCTTTTGATATTTTCTTGTATATGAAGGCAGGTTGGTTGATTTCAAATTAAATCTACAAGTCAATATGTTGGATCCACGTCACCATCTCAACCAAAAATCTAAGTTCAAGAATGGGACTAAATTAAATTTACTGGTATTCTTTAAGTTAGATTTTTGGATGAGATATCATATATCAATAATTAATTTGTAGACAAACTGGATAAATAATTGAGAACGCAACCAAATATCAACATTTGAAGGATATCTTCTACTGGGATAGTATATATAGGGCCTATTGTATATAATGAACAACATACAGTGAGCTCCAAAAGTATTGGGAGACTAACACATTTTTGTTGTTGTTTTGGCTCTCTACCCCAGCACTTTGGATTTGAAATGATACAATGACTATGAGGTTCAAGTCAGCTTCAATTTGAGGGTATTTTCATCCATATCGGGTGAACCATTTAGAAATTACAGCACTTTTTGTACATAGTCCACCCCACCCCCCATTTTAGGGGACCAAAGTATTGAGACAAATCCACTTATGTSTATTAAAGTAGTAAAAAGGTATGTATTTGGTCCCATATTCATTGCATGCAATGACTACATCAAGCTTGTGACTCTACAAATTGGTTGGATGCATTTGCTGTTTGTTTTGGATTTGTGTCAGATTATTTTGTGCCCAATAAAATGTATGATAAATATTGTATTGTGTCATTTTGGAGTCACTTGTATTGTAAATAAGAATATACTAGGTTTCTAAACACTTCTACGTTAATGTGGTTGCTACCATGATTACGGATAATCCTAAATGAATCGTGAAAAATGATGAGTGAGAAAGTTAGATGCACAAGTATCATACCCCCGAAAAAATGCGAATCTCCCCTGTTATTGTAATGGTGAGAGGTTAGCATGTCTTGAAATTAGATTGATGTAACAACCTGTTAGTCAGGTTAAGTACATTTATTTAAGTTTTCCCCTAATTTCAATGTTTACAACACTGTTTGAAAACAGTACTGGTTGATTACTTTTTTCAAATCCAATGTATTTTCCACGTTGATTCCACATCGCAATACGTTGACAAATGACGTTAAACAACGTTGATTCAACCAGTGGTGTGCCCAGTGGAAAGTGTCATAGTAACCAACAGCCTACATTATAATCCTTTCTACACGATCTAAAGGAAACAACTTGATTTCAACTACTCTTTGTACTGTAGTTACATTTTCATTCACCTGGGAAGATGTTCTTGTCACTGATGGTTGTACACCTGCCCAGGAACGTAGCACGGTAGTTTTGCATATGGGATAACCTAGAGGACAGGACTAGAAAGTCATTCACTCTTATTCTAACCAACACACACAATAACATCACTTATATTTGACTTGAATTATGATAACAAGACACGTTTTGGAGGCAGTGTTTTAGAACGTGTGTTGCTGTTGCTGTCTGACCGTGTCAGGGGGTCGTTGTTGGTTGGTGAGGTGTGACCTGCCACGTGACTGCGTGACTGTGTGACTCACCTCATGGGGAAGTAGTGTCCAGTGTCTCTTACATCCACCCACCAGCTCTGCTTCCCTGCTGGCATCTGCCCAATCAGGTCACAAGTCAATGAATAAATAAACACACGAGAACTAAACAAAGCCACTCCCTGCTGCTCTCACACACACACACACACACACACAGTGCTCTCTCTCTCTCTCTCTCTCTCTCTCTCTCCTCTCTCTCTCTCTCTCTCTCTCTCTCTCTCTCTCTCTCTCTCTCCTCTCCTCTCTCTCTCTCTCTCTCTCTCTCTCTCTCTCTCTCTCTACCAATGTTGTCTTCATTTTATTAGGATAGTTCAGTGGCTTCTTTCTCGCCATTACTGCTCTATATCCATTACAGTCAGGGTTGATACGCTAGCCTTAAAGCTGAAATCTGCATAAGAGCAAACAGTGCCACTGTTCGCCCCCCCCCAGTACGTTTTTGTTCTGCTGATGAAACGGAGGAGAGGAACATCCAGCATCGTGGTTAAAAATAAAAATCGCAGTACATATTCTACTGTTCTATTGTAAGTGCAACGATGTCAGTGGAGAACTGTGTTTGTTGTTGGAAGGAACCTCTTTGTTGTTGTAATATTGCAAACAAACGTGGCAGTCACACCATTATGGATTCCAGCTTTAAACTGTTTCTTAAACGAGCTAGATTTATACCGTACAAAAGTTTTGATGTATGGTTTGTTCACCACGGTACTGTAATTGCACTATTCTGTACCTGTGGCAGATTATTATGGATCTGCCTGGCTGCGTTGGAGCTCTGTGGTGCTGCCAGCCTGCTGCCGTTGCTGTTGCAGTACAAACTAGCCTCCTCGTATGGCAGCTTTGGTTCCGTCACAAACCAGAACTCGTTACCGTCAATGAATATGGATGTCTCATGGTGCCCACCTGCAACAGATCAATATTATTATTCTCAAATCCTATTTTTAGAACTCAATATATTTAAAGAACTCAGCTCATACTTCTTAACGGATGGCTTATCATACATTGGTATATAATTTCATCAGAAAAAGTCAAGAGATATTACCAAACCTACATGTCAACACCAGTCACCCACAAACAGGACCAAGCCTGGCCTGCTGAGGAGTGACAGACTCCATCCAAGCTGGAGGGGTGCTCTCATCTTATCTATCAACATAGACAGGGCTCTAACTCCTCTAGCTCCACAATGAGATAGGGTGCAGGCCAGGCAGCAGGCTGTTARCCAGCCTGCCAGCTTAGTGGAGTCTGCCACTAGCACAGTCAGTGTAGTCAGCTCATCTATCCCCATTGAGACCGTGTCTGTGCCTCGATCTAGGTTGGGCAAAACTAAACATGGCTGTGTTCGCCTTAGCAATCTCACTGGAATAAAGACCTCCTCCATTCCTGTCATTATTGAAAGAGATTGTGATATCTCACATCTCAAAATAGGGCTAATTAATGTTAGATACCTCACTTCCAAGGAAGTTATAGTCAATGAACTAATCACTGATCATAATCTTGATGTGATTGGCCTGACTGAAACATGGCTGATGAATTTACTGTGTTAAATGAGGCCTCTCCTGGTTACACTAGTGACCATATCCCCCGCACATCCCTCAAAGGTGGAGGTGTTGCTAACATTTACAACACACATTTCAATTTACAATTTAAAAATGTAAAAAGACTGAAGACATTTTCTTCATATTTTGAGCTTCTAGAAATAAAATCTATGCAGCCTACTCAATAATCTTTTATTGCTACTGTTTACAGGCCTCCTGGGCCGTATACAGCGTTCCTCACTGAGTTCCATGAATTCCTATTGGACCTTGTAGTCATGGCAGATAATATTCACGTTTTTGGTGACTTTCACATTCACATGGAAAAGTCCACAGACCCAGTCCAAAAGGCTTTCGGAGCCATCATCGACTCAGTGGGTTTTGTCCAACATGTGTCCGGACCTACTCAATGCCACAGTCATACTCTGGACCTACAGTTGAAGTCAGAAGTTTACATACACTTAGGTTGGAGTCATTAAAACTCATTTTTCAACCACTCCACAAATTTCTTGTGAACAAACTATAGTTTTGGCAAGTTGGTCAGGACATCTACTTTGTGCATGACACAAGTAATTTTTCCAACAATTGTTTACAGACAGATTATTTCACTTATAATTCACAGTATCACAATTCCAGTGGGTCAGAAGTTTACATACACTAGTTGACTGTGCCTTTAAACAGCTTGGAAAATTCCAGAATATGATGTCATGGCTTTAGAAGCTTCTGATAGGCTAAATGACATCATTTGAAGTCAATTGGAGGTGTACCGTGGATGTATTTCAAGGCCTACCTAACTCAGTGCCTCTTTGCTTGACATCATGGGAAAATCAAAAGAAATCAGCCAAGACCTCAGAAAAAAATTGTAGACCTCCTCCACAAGTCTGGTTCATCCTTGGAGCAATTTCCAAACACCTGAAGGTTCATCTGTACAAACAATAGTACACAAGTAAAACACCATGGGACACGCAGCCGTCATACCGCTCAGGAAGGAGACGCGTTCTGTCTCCTAGAGATGAACGTACTTTGGTGTGAAAAGTGCAAATCAATCCCAGAACAACGGCAAAGGACCTTGTGAAGATGCTGGAGGAAACAGGTACAAAAGTATCTATAGCAACAGTAAAACGAGTCCTATATCGACATAACCTGAAAGGCTGCTCAGCAAGGAAGAAGCCACTGCTCCAAAACCGCCATAAAAAAGCCAGACTACGGATTGCAACTGCCCATTGGGACAAAGATCGTACTATCTGGAGAAATGTCCTCTGGTCTGATGAAACAAAAATAGAACTGTTTGCCTTTTTGACCATCGTTATGTTTGGAGGAAAAAGGGGGAGGCTTGCAAGCCGAAGAACACCATCCCAACCGTGAAGCACAGGGGTGGCAGCATCATGTTGTGGGGGTGCTTTGCTGCAGGATGGACTGGTGCACTTCACAAAATAGATGGCATCATGAGGAGGGAAATTATGTGGATATATTGAAGCAACTCTCAAGACATCAGTCATGAAGTTAAAGCTTGGTCGCAAATGGGTCTTCCAAATGGACAATGGCCCCAAGCATACTTCCAAAGTTGTGGCGAAATGGCTTAAGGACAACAAAGTCAAGGTATTGGAGTGGCCATCACAAGCCCTGACCTCAATCCTATAGAAAATGTGTGGGCAGAACTGAAAAAGCGTGTGCGAGTAAGGAGGCCTACAAACCTGACTCAGTTACACCAGCTCTGTCGGGAGGAATGGGCCAAAATTCACCCAACTTATTGTGGGAAGCTTGTGGAAGGCTACCTGAAACGTTTGACCCAAGTTAAACAATTTAAAGGCAATGCTACCAAATACTAATTGAGTGTATGTAAACTTCTGACCCACTGGGAATGTGACGAAAGTAATAAAAGCTTAAATAAATCATTCTCTCTACTATTATTCTGGCATTTCACATTCTTAAAATAAAGTGGTGATCCTAACTGACCTAAGACAGGGGATTTTTACAAGGATTAAAAACTGAGTTTAAATGTATCAGGCTAAGGTGTATGTAAACTTCCGACTTCAACTGTAGCTTTGTCCCGTGGAATAAATATTGTGGATCTTAATGTTTTTCCTCATAATCCTGGACTATCGGGCCACCATTTTATTACGTTTGCAATCGCAACAAATAATCTGCTCAGACCCCAATCAAGGATCATCAAAAGCCGTGCTATAAATACTCAGACAACCCTAAGATTCCTAGATGCCCTTCCAGACTCCCTCCACCTACCCAAAGACATCAGAGTACAAAAATCGGTTAACCACCTAACTGAGGAACTAAATTTAACCTTGCACAATACCCTAGATGCAGTCGCACCTCTAAAAACAAAAAACATTTGTCATATGACCCTAGCTCCCTGGTATACAGAAAATAGCCAAGCCCTGAAGCAAGCTTCCAGAAAATTGCAACGGAAATGGCGCTACACCAAACTGGAAGTCTTCCGATTAGCTTGGAAAGACAGTACCGTGCAGTATCGAAGAGCCCTCACTGGTGCTCAATCATCCTATTTTTCCAACTTAATTGAGGAGAATAAGAACAATCCAACATTTATTTTTGATACTGTCGCAAAGCTAACTAAAATGCAGCATTCCCCAAGAGAGGATGGCTTTCACTTCAGCAGTGATAAATTCTTGAATTCATGATCATTAGAAAACAAATGACGGAGTCCTCTTTAAATCTGCGTATTTCTCCAAAGCTCAGTTGTCCTGAGTCTGCACAACACTGCCAGGACCTAGGATCAAGGGAGACACTCAAGTTTTGTAATACTATATCTCTTGACACATTGATGAAAATAGTCATGGCCTCTAAACCTTCAAGCTGCATACTGGACCCTATTCCAACTAAACTACTGAAAGAGCAGCTTCCTGTGTTTGGCCCTCCTATGTTGAACATAATAAACGGCTCACTATCCACCGGATGTGTACCAAACTCACTAAATGTGGCAGTAATAAAGCCTCTCTTGAAAAAGCCAAACCTTGACCCAGAAAATATAAAAAACTATCAGCCTATATTGAATCTCCCATTCCTCTTAAAATGTTTTGGAAAAGCTGTTGCGCAGCAACTCCCTGCCTTCCTGAAGATAAACAATGTATACGAAAAGCTTCAGTCTGGTTTTAGACCCCATCATAGCACCGAGACTGTACTCGTGAAGGTGGTAAATTACTTTTAATGGTGTCAGACCAAGGCTCCTAGACCTTAGTGCTGCTTTTGATACCATTGATCACCACATTCTTTTGGAGAGATTGGAAACCCAAATTGGTCTACACGGACAAGTTCTGGCCTGGTTTAGAGCTTATCTGTCAGAAACATTTCAGTTTGTCTCTGTGGATGGTTTGTCCTCTGACAAATCAATTGTACATTTCGGTGTTCCTCAAGGTTCCGTTTTAGGACCACTATTGTTTTCACTATATATTTTACCTCTTGGTGATGTCATTCGGAAACATAATGTTAACTTTCACTGCTATGCGGACCATACACAGCTGTACACTTTGATGAAACATGGTGAAGCCCCAAAATTGCCCTCCCTGGAAGCCTGTGATTCATATATAAATTAAGTGGATGGCGGCAAATCTTTTACATTTAAACTCGGAAAAAACAGAGATGCTTGGTCTAGGTCCCAAGAAACAAAGAGATCTTCTGTTGGATCTGACAATTAATCTTGATGTTATATCTTGAGTATTTCTCCTGTCTTATCCGGTTGTCCTGTGTGAATTTAAGTATGCTCCCTCTAATTCTCTCTTCTCTCGGAGGACCTGAGCCCTAGGACCATGCCTCAGGACTACCTGGCCTGATGACTCCTCGCTGTCCCCTGTCTACCTGGCCGTGCTGCTGCTCCAGTTCAACTGTTCTGCCTGCKGCTATGGAACCCTGACCTGTTCACTGGACTTGCTACCTTGTCCCAGACCTGCTGTTTTCGACTCTCTCTACCGCACCTGCTGTCTCYAACTCTGAATAATCGGCTATGAAAAGCCAACTGACATTTAATCCTGAGGTACTGACCTGTTGCACCCTCTACAACCACTGATTATTATTATTTGACCTTAATGGTCATCTATGAACGTTTGAACATCTTGGCCATGTACTGTTATAATCTCCACCCGGCACAGCCAGAAGATGACTGGCCACACCTCAGAGCCAGGTTCCTCTCTAGGTTTCTTCCTAGGTTCCTGCCTTTCTAGGGAGTTCTTCCTAGCCACAATGCTTCTACATCTGCATTGCTTGCTGTTTGGGGTTTTAGGCTGGGTTTCTGTATAGCACTTTGTGACATCGGCTGATGTAAAAAGGGCTTTATAAATACATTTAATTGAAATTTGATTGACTTACCAGGATTGTACCACTCTGGGTTCTCGGGAGTTTTTCCTATTTCAAAATGAACAAACAAACAGTTATTTTCAACTATGAGAATGCAAGATTGAACGTGTAAAGGTCACCAAACATTTCCCCAAACTCTGATTCCTAAATTGGGTTTCTTGTAAAAATGGACAGAGGACTGTTTCTGTTGGCCAAAGGGTTCAACGTGGGACAAGCAGACACTACACAAGAGACACTTTTGAGTTGAAACTAAGGAGGAGCTAGGACACGTTCACAATCACACGGCCTGTGTGTGTGTATAGTTACCGCGGGGGATCTGGCAGACCCACTCCAGCCTGGCGTCACAGTGGAATGGKGTGGCGTAGAACGGCAGAGGAGGGAATTCATGCATCAGGAAGACAAATAAACTCTTAAAGGTTCCTTTCAGTGTCTGGTTAAAGAGAGAGAAAGAGACATATGTTTCAAGACGACAAACCATTTCAGCATCGACGTGAGATATGACAACTGTAGACAGATATTCATCGCCAACATGTTTCTGTACCCTGGGGCCAGTGGCTTTTATAGATAGTAAAACTCCTGGCCCTGATGATAATGCCTGACAGATTGTAATGACAGTGCAACATTTGTAGCCACTTCACAAGTAGTGAGCGGGAGCTCTAAAATGGAGCATGTGATGTAGGAAGAAGCTGACATGGACACAGAATGAGGGCGGGTTTAAGTAGTGACAACTGCCATGACCACCCACCAGCAGCTGCTCTGCAGTGTTGAGGCTGTGTTCCAGCATCTGCACCTACCCACCTTAAAGGCTGTGCAGGCCCGGTTGTACTCATCATCCTCATGGAACTCTTGGGGGAAAATGGCCATGGACACCTTCGGATGAATCACGACATGTATATTATAATAACGGTTCCTTATTATAGTATCTCTATGGGAGTTACACACAGAGGTACAATGTTTGTGTCCTYTACTCACAGGCCTGTTGTCGCTCCACTCCCAGGAACCAGCAGCTGGGTTTCTCCTGTTCAGCCCCACCCAGAAGAACCGGTCATCACTGGGACAGACAGGACACGAACACTGTTAACAAACATATCATTTTCTCACATCTTTTTTGGGAGGTTTATTATCATTTTTTGGGGCTCAAAAGGCAGTGTTTAAACAATCTTCCAGTGTCTTACGTATATTGTTGCTACTGAATGCACCTTTCCCCTGCAGAGCATTGCAGGACACGGTGTGTCCTGGTATGAACCATACTTGTTACTATTGACTGGAATCAGCTCACATTAGCATAAAGACGATGATCCTGTGTGAATTTGAAAACACAGATGTGTGTGGTAACTGTGTTGGGTGTTGGCGACAATTACAGTGGTGGGAACTAGAGCGGTGTGTAAGCTCTAAACCTATGAGAGACATGGCAGTGTGGTGTGTACTGCATAAAGCTGGCATTAAGTTGCTGTTGTTGGAATGTGATCATAAACATACCTACATCATTCGCATTGTTTAGTTGAGGTGGCTAGACCAGTCGGACTATTGTGATTTAGTTTGTGTTATCGCTGAGATTAAAAGAATGACGTGTGTGCGTGCATGTGAGTATATGCGCAAGTGGTAGGTGCAGCGTGTGTGCGTGAGTGGTGTGTGCGTGCAGCATGTGTGTGTGTGTACGCGCAAGGGCCCCTACCTGATGGAGTCTCTCATAACATAGTGCAGGGCTCTCATCTCCTGTGGGTGGTTGAAGCTGGGCAGATGGGCCCCCAGGGCCTCACAGAACCTCTCTGCCTCCTCCCAGGACCGCTTACGACTCAGCCTCTCCTCGTGGAACACCTGGCACAGCATTGCCACGGTTACCAATAMTAACACACCAAGACCCTACGGTAATGTTGTTATAACACACTAACGTACTGCAATCGGGTCGTCATGAGACCTCAATGGGCAACGACACAGTAACCTAAACCAACAAGGTCACTAAGGCGCAGCGAGGGGACACATGCTGCTGAGTGAAGTAAACTGGATCTGCRTCAATTCATTTCAAGGACACACACAGGCCTACACATACCTTGTAGCAGTAGGAAATGCCAGGCCTGGATGTCCATCCATTAGGACAGGGAAGGTTAGGGTCAGGCTCAGGCTCTAGGGGCTGTGGAGCGGCGATGTCTCTCTTACAGATGGAGCCAGCTTTAAACATGGTGCAGTTCTTTACCACCCATTTACCCAGAGGATTGGCTGTGGACATCACTGCACAGCCCCCTGCTAGGGCTGAAACACACACACACACAGACACACACGTAACTCATGCACACCAATCACTCGTTTCTCTCCATTTCTCACCACTGAAACCCCAACAAGGTTAAACCCTCACCCAAATACAGAACAGTTCTCAGTCGGGACTAACCTGGTTCAAACACGCCCCAGTTGGTGTATGCAACGTTGGTTCCCGAGCCATCCTGAGTGACCCACTGGTACTCCCCTGTAGTCTTTATGTCCTGGAGGCCAGTCCAGAAATACTGGCTCTTTACGTTGATCTCTTCCGCAAGGAGTCTATTGATGAAGGCCTGCTCAAACCTGTGGAGAACACATTGAAGAACGATTGAGCCTTGCGTCCTAAATGGCACCCTATTCCCTATATAGTGCACTACTTTAGACATTGCAAGAGGGAACAAGACAATTAGTGAGACCGCACTGAATGTTGAGAGTTAACGTGGAATGCTGTTGATTTTTGGGCACCCTTCCAAGGCAATTTCTCTGAAATACAGCGTTTACTTTACAGTGACTGGAAAATAAAGAGCTAAAAGGAGRAATGAAAGAGAAAACATKGAAYGGCTGTACCTGTTGTTTATGGTGAGGTCACACCTGTCCCTGAACGACACTTCTTTAGAGTCCACTTTGTAGCACGAGTTCCCATGTCTCCTCCAGTCCTTCAGGAAGGGGAAGAAATGTAAACAAAACGAAGAAATKAAATCAATAACCATTGAACTGTTAGCCATCACAGCTAGATGCCATTTGTTGTTTGGCCTCAGAAATGAAAACAAAATGAATAAATGAAACAAATGAAATCAATCAAAAGAGCTCGACAAGGTAAAGCGTGTCCTGGGAAGAGGAGGTTGGCGCTGGGGAACAATGCTTACCCCTTCAGGAGGGCATCCTGTCGTAGAAGACTCGTTCACCACTCCTTTCTTCTGACACATGAAAGGCAGCTCCTGGGTACAGCTCCCAACCCTCCAGCCATGAGACTGGAAACATAAAAAGGAGATAACGGAATGGGTCTAGAGATACCGTACATAGACTTCCTATAGGGGTTGTAATGCCCAACATTTAAGGTATGCTATGAGTACAATGTCAYGTTGATGAAATAGTGAACTATGGGACCTACTGCCTATTTCTTAGCAAATTGTTAGCCTGTCAAAGCATGTTATTGTTAAAACATATCCAGAAGTAGCCAAGCAAGATCTGTTGAAGGCTAAACCATCTTGCCAATGATCACACACACACACCTCTCCAAAGTAGTAGACACAGTGAGAGTGTCCTGAGGGTTGGATAGGATGATTCCTGTCCCAGTAGGTGAAGGAGACAGGTGTCTCATCAACCCAGCTAAGGATGGCTGGGTTCCCCGTCCCGTTCAGACCGATCCACACGCCCAACACATCTTGTGACTGGTTTCTCTGAGTGTGTGGTGTACCTGCATGGAACTGAGTGCTGATCATCTCCATGCTGTCCAGGCTGTGTAGACTGACCAGGCCTCCTCCGATGGTCTTACAGTAATTCTCCGCCTGAGCAAACATCTTTGGGTCATCCATCACCAGCTTGTAACAGAACATGTTCCAAGGGGCCCAGCCCTCGTCACATATGGTGGATTTATACACCAAAGGCTCTGCAGAGAAAAGCAAGATCAAGAAAAGATAGATAGAAATAATATTGTGTGAGTTAAAAGGCTAGGATGGCCTGACATGTAAATCAAATATTTGAGCACTTGGAAGAGCACTCAAAAGATTAAAAATAGAGGGAAGAATACAGTTGAGTTGCAAAGCTAGGGTGGCCTTAAAATGTAAAGTGCTTCAGCACCTTGGAAAAGTGCTACATAAATCCCTTTGGCAGAGGACAGAAATACAGTATATCTAATTGGAGGATAAAAGAGTAAGACCTTGGACGGCTCACCCTCACGACCCGTGCGGCTGGGACAGCGGTGACGGACGCAACACATACAGACACCAGACCACACTGCTTTAGCATGGTACTTTTGTACAACTGTGGTAAACTATGTAATAACCATGGGCACAAACTTATGGTCACAGTATATGGTTATAGCAATGTCCACAATGGTTACAACTATTTAATAGTAGACCGATATAGCCGTGGCAACATATCCTTAAGTACACGCGTTGGTTGGCTACAGGTATGCCACAGGCCATAACCCCACCATTAGCTCTGGTGGCTGGTCAGTCATTGGTTGGTCTTATGTTCGGCTTACTCGGCAGCACTCTGTAGTCAGCAATGCTCATCGCTTAGTGGGAAACCATGTAAGGGGTCCCTCTCTCTAATATTCATACTACAGATCGAGGTAGTGTAGGATAGAGTTAGAGGTTATCGATCTCGGCTCTCGTCTATTGATGTCTCGCTCTGGTTGGCTTTGGTTGTTGACAGGCTTGGATGTATTTGAATTATAATGTGGATTGCTTCGCATAAGAGTCAGTATGTGTTAGTGTGTCATGCTAGTGCCTGCTCGGTCCACTACCCTGCTTACGGACGAGGGCCACTCAACTGCGTTTCGCTTTACTATATTGAGTGGTATGATGCCTGTTCAGCATCTGGTATATGTTGTACTATCATTATAAGTAATTTGTTTCTTTGTAACCTAGGTTTTATGTGGACATGTTATATTGCACTCATACCTCATTGTTTTGAGATTTACTATGGATAAAAGTAAGTTGACACTCACTATGGTTTTATTCTAAAGAGATATAGAGATATTAGTCTGGCCCACAGGTCTCGTGGCAAAGTACCAATGCTTAAGCGCTGTCTAAGCGGTGTCTGATGTGTTTGTTCGCTAGGTGAGGGTTTGGCCTTTCAGTTAGATTAGCACCGTATCTCCACCGCTGTCCCAGCGCAACGTCGTTGAGGGGTGAGCCGTCCGACCACTGCCAGCCCTGAGGACGTGTCCAGCTGGTAGGCCCGATCACATCCTGCTCTGGCCTGCTGTTATGGCCGTCCAACTTTCAGTCCACACAGAGTATCTACGCACGACGAGCACCAAAGATTATAAGGACAGTCAATAATCTTTAGCTGGAACATGTTGAATGTTCAAAGATGAAGAATCATTCTTTCTTGGGCATTTGCCTCTAGAGGGCGCCATCACTCATAACCACTTCCCAACTAACAAATACAAGGGATGAGAGAGCACGGTCTTCCTCTCACGGGACCAATCATGTCAATTTATATCAACACAAAATATGCCTATTCGTTGCATAATAGCACGCTCTTGGGATGTTCCACAGACGAGAAAATATAGGGTTCATTTATATGTTCTTCTAACCTGTGGATGAAATAATATGGTGAGTCAACACTTAATGATTGGATATGGACATCGTGAGACATTGTATTCTGATACTAATAAACTCAGGTATGTGCGCGATGCTGGCGAATGGTCTAAAGCGGTCTCTCTTTCAGATCATCCAATGCTTGACCCTTGTATGTTTAGTACAAATCTCCTCATATACCCTTTCCGCACCGCTGAGTATCAATGAGGCTCAAATGACACATTCTGCATAAGAAGTGACGAGGCATGATGTGCTTCGATCGAAGATTCGCAATCACAAAGATCTCTATCTTTTCTCGTGAGTGTGGTGAAGGATACGAGTCATTCAGGGAGATAGTAGCCGGTGTGGCTAGCTCGTCTTCTTCTGTTATGGGTGTGGCGTGCGCGTGTGACGCTGCGCTCAAGCTGTCAGCTGCTGCCAAAACATGAAATGATAGTTATGAAAAACTGACAATCGACAGACGTGATATGTATGTACTTTTAATGTCTTAACCATTGAGAGGGTAAATTACCAGTGTGCTTAATCCTGAAAGTACTACACTATAAACTCATACAGCTAAGACTACTATTTTTGTGCAAGTAGTTGTAGTCCAAGTATGTAGTCCAAATTACTTCCAAGTAAGTAGTATGTGCCAAGTAGTTCAAGTATTGCATCTTTGCAGTACATGATTCATATTAACTCTTCCTGTATACAGGATTTGGGATGTTTGTTTTGTTTGAATGTGGCCATAGAACAGCCACTATAGTGGAGGGCAGTCCTTACAGATGGGAAGGCTTGGGTCCTCTGAGCTGGAGACGCTGCAGCAGGTCAGCTTCCTGGCTGGCGACACCGAGATGAATAGCGGCTAGAGCTTTCAGCCCTATTGCTCTATGTGGTCTTTATCAAATAAAGGAAGCGACCTGGGCACAAACTCATAACAGGTCCCTCAGGGCCATCGAATAGGCGCTCACGGTCTGCGCCACGTCTGGTGGACTTGCTTTCGCTCTTGTTAGAAAGATGAATAGCATAGGAGATGGGAGACTTATATCTAGAATGAGAGATACGAGTAGATGTGTGTGTATGACGGGGGTTGTTTGTGCGTATCCAACAGTCCCGCTGAACAACGTTGTTTTGCTACAGCATTTCTCAACTAGCATACAACAGCTGTATCGTTGCTATATTTCAGAAAACTTATCATCAAACATTATGCAAATAAAAAGTTGTCTGAACTCCATACATGTATTTCTAAACTAAGTCAGCACCGCCCACACAGCCTCACAGAAGGATCAACCAGACACTTGAAAATGTAATCCGTCATAGAAGACTTCATCCGGGAAATATCACACCAAACATGCCACTTCGTGGATCTTCCAAGCAGCAGTTCTCGGGTGTAGCCAACTGAAACATTCTAAAGACTGTGGAAGTAAGTGGCAACTTAGTTCTTCAGACCTTCGGCTCTGCGAGAGAAACTTAGGATGGTTAAGGAGAGTTCTCTGTCGCTAAAGCTTGGATCCACAGATCATGACTGAAACCAATATGCTAAGGAGCACACGTGTGGGCAACGTGGACAGTCTGGTCTGTGGGTGGTCAACATAGGATCAGTTCTGGCAAGGGACGATGGTGGGTCGATCACAGATACTATGAAGAGCGTTCACTATTTTTCAGTTCTAATTAGTCTCTCCAGTAAATACGGAGATATGTGCACTGCGCTGAAGATAATATACATCACTAGACTACTTATTCAACTAGACGTGACTGAAATCATTGTAAATTAGAAGCACAAGAGAAGCCTGGTGCTATCGGTACTATGATGCCTTTCTAGCTTCCGGCTTCTTTTTAGATAGCGGATATATGCAACGCAGCACACCTGCTATGTAACTCTAGTGTAGATCTATTTAAAAATGGAAATGATGTACTCACATGGGTAAATTAAATATTTTGGTCTCAGATCTTCGTTACGAGTATATTAGTCACCGTTGTTGCATATAACCAAAATGTTTTTGGTATGTCAAGCCAATCGGGCAACTGAAATTTGACTGCGTCAGAAAGTTACAACTGAATTTGATGCTGACATGCAACACATTTTGGGATTATTCTCAACGGACTAATGAAACAAAATACCAAAATATATTTTCCTTTAGTCCTCTACTAGCACTGTGTCCAGTATCAAATGTATGTGACTTGTTGAATTATGTTAAATTGGGATAAAGGCCGTGTACGGAGAATGTACTTATGTGGATAAGAGGTCACATGTGCCAGAATTTCATGATAATTGTATGTCCTATAAATAAAAAGAGAAAACTCTCCATGTTCAGACAATATCCATCTTTTTGTCAGCGTCATAGTCAGAGGTTATGCTGGTATACAGCTAGTTATTGTAATACGTATTACCAAAAGGATATAAAATTGATTGGTCTGTGCCGGAGGAGAGACGGTCTAAAATCGTTTGGGTAGCATGTACCGTTGTAGCGGAATAGCGGTGAAACTCCACACTAGGCAGACTCGGTACACGATTTGGGGACAGTCCCATTGGTGGTGTGGACACTAATGGGTAGAGGAAGAAATAATCTCCTACCGTTATCATGTTCAAGTTCTTATACCTTGTGCCTACTTCTCATTTTTATTCATAGAAGTATTTTTATATTTAACAGTAATTTAGGTACGGTAAGAATATAGGTTAATTACAGACATCTCTAGGACAACGTCTCGAAATTGAAATACACCAACCGGATTGCATCAGTTATTTGTATCTGTCAACTCAACTGGAGTTTATAAGACATGCTAGGAACAGAGAGTCTGTTGTTAAACAAGGATCCTTACTGTATCCGCAACCATCTAGATAAACTCATGAAACAGACTATATCATTGAATACAAATAGTTGCTGCTATTTCATACATTGGGAGAGCGCTCAGCAAGTCATCTCTAGATCTGGCGTTATATGATGGCACCTGTGGATTTACACAATTATTATTGTCAGCAAATGTGCCCACTGGTCTTAAAACCCAGCTCGCTGCAGCCTCGCGAAGATTGCCAGATTATGTTTCTACAATCGATGGTCTCTCTAAGGTAATAGGAAGGTTGCGCTATCTAATTAGGTGGGTATTTAATTCTAGTTGTACTTTGTATTGGGGCTCGGGCTATGTTTGCGCGCGTTGTACATTCTTGGGTACGAGTCCGCAAATCAAGTCTCACCTAAAGCGCAGACTCCACTATGGCGGGTTGAGGTCTCGCGTAGTTTCAAGGCAACCTTGGGTGAGAGCGACAATTTGTCAATCTTAAAACGCACGCGCAGCTCACTAAAAACTATCCACAGAACTCATACTCTACCGCTTAGACACACACAGAATGCAATTGGCGAGGTGTTTGATGCAATTATTAGCGGCTAGGGCTTTAGACAGGGCCAGTGGACAGCTCTGAGGCAGGCTGTGATCTGGTAGTAGAGCACATGTTTTAGACGCTTCTGAGCGGGGGAAAGGCTTCAGTGAACACGCAACCTTTGTCTCTCGCAAACGTGCAGAGGTAGAAAAGTGGTAGATAGCTAGATAACTGTGTTTTACTTGAAAGGAAACGAAACTAGAGTTTTTGGTGTTTTGTAGATGTTAGGTCCCTGTCGACTGAAGCCAAATGAAGGCTTACACGCAGCCAAGGTGCATAAAGGCTGGAGTCAATTAAAGCTGTTCTCCAAATTGGCATTTTCAGACTTTTTAAAAATTGTGTAGAAATTCGCAAATTAGCTTCAACTTGATTAAAAAATCCTTTGCCCCTGTCACATACCCTCGTTTAGTTAAAATGACAGGGCCTTGCTGAGTCATATTAAGCATGTTAACAAACACGGTTAAAGGAAGACTGTGGCTAATTCTTGGTTGGAAAGAATTCCCGCCTTCACTTCAAACGGAACTAATAAATACATCTGACGGCCAAAGCAGAGCTCTGTCAGTGCACCTGACATTAGCCATCAACAGACCATGCTAAGTCTACTGTCTCCCAAGTGATAGCGGCATGTTCCTTCATAAAGATATCAACGGAGGAAGTCGGAGGTACACTACCAGTTCAAAAGTTTTGGGGGACTTAGAAATGTTCCTTGTTTTGTGAAATACATTTTTTTTAAATTGTTCCATTAAAATAACATCAATTGATCAGAAATACAGTATAGACATAGTTAATGTTGTAAATGACCTATTGGAGCTGGAAAGCGGCTGATTTTTGAATGGAATATCTACAGGAGTCCGCAATTATCAGCAAACAATCCACTCCTGGGTTTACAATGGCCACGTTGTGTTTAGCTAATCCAAGTTTATCAATTTTAAAAGCCTAATTGATTCATTAGAAAACCATTTTGCAATTATGTTAGCACCAGCTGAAAAACTGTTTGTGCTAATTAAAGAAGCAATAAACTGGCTTCTTTAGATAGTTGAGTATGGGCTGGAGCATCAGCATTTGTGGGTTCGATTTTACAAACTCAAAATGGCCAAAAACAAAGAACTTTCTTCTGAAACTTGTCAGTCCTATTCTTGTTCTGAGAATTCAGTTATTCCATGGCGAGAACTGCCAAGAAACTGAAGATCTCATTACAATGCTGTGTACTACTCCTTCACAGAACAGTGCAACTGGCTCTAACCAGAATAGAAAGAGGAGTGGGAGGCCCCAGTGCACAACTGACAAGAGGACAAGTACATTAGAGTGTCTTGTTTGAGAAACAGATGGCCTCACAAGCCCTCACTGGCAGCTTTCATTAAGATAGTATCGCAAAACACCAGTCTTTCAACGTCAAACAGTGGAAGAGGGAGCTCCAGGATGCCTCCCAGGCTATGTTCTGGCCTTCTGAGGCAGAGTTGCAAAGAAAAGCCAATAAAAATAAAAGATTAAGATGGAAAAAAGAACACAGAACTGGATAGAGGAAGATTGGGAACGAAGTGTTATGGACAGACAAATCTAAGTTTGAGGTGTTCGGATCCACAAGAAGAACATTCGTGAGATGCAGAAAAAACAAGAAAGTGCTGGAGGAGGTGCCTTGCAACGCCATTGTCAAGCATGGTGGAGGTCAATGTGATGTTCTGGGGGTGCTATGGTGGTTGGTAAGTGGAGATTTGTACAGGGTAAACGGGATCTTGAAGAAGGAAAGGCTATCACTCCATTTGCAAATGCCATGCCATCCCCTGTGGGCGGCGCTTAAATTGGAGACAATTTCCTCTTACAGCAAGGACAGGTGGACCCAAAGCACAGCTCCAAACTATGCAATACTATTTAGGTAAGAAGCAGTCAGCTGGTATTCTGTCTTAATGGAGTGGGACAGTCACGGATCTCAACGTCTAATTGGATGCTGTGTTGTGGGAGCAGCTTGACCCGTATGGACATAAGAAGTGGACCATCAAGCAATCCTACTTTGGTGGGAGGTGCTTCAGGCAGCCATGGGGTGAAATCTCTTCAGATTACCTTCAACAAACTTGACAACTAGAATGCCAAGGTCTGCAAGGCTGTAATTGCTGCAAACTGAGGATTCTTTGACGAAAGCAAAGTTTTGAAGGGACACAATTATTCATTTCAATTAAAAATCATTATTTAATAACTTGTCAACATCTTGACTATAATTTCCTATTCATTTGCAACTCATTTCATGTATGTTTTCATGGAAAACAAGGAATTCGAAGTGACCCGCAAAATTTTGAATGGTAGTGTATATCTAAGTTCAGTCCTATCTTGTAAAATGTGCTAAGGTTTTCTAACATTGTAAATAAGCATAGATTGTTTGCCATCTCATGTAGGCCTATGTTATTCTATTCTATTAGCTCTATTTCTATTCATTAGGAGAATAAGCGCTCAAGAGGACAGAACACACTCACTGCGCATCGGCCGCTGCAAGAGTATTATCGCGTCGACTCATCCTCCTCCAGGCGTCTGAGGAAGTCGCGCTTGGCACTGACCAGCCCGTCTTGGTCACCGTGAGGCCCCATCTGGTCTACCGTATAGACGGCCCCGTCCAGGCAGCGCCACGACAGCATGGTGTTCTCCATGGGCTACAGCTGAACAGAAGGACAGGGGCACTTGGTCCTTCTCCTCCAGACCCAAGATGGACGTGCCACAGTGGAAGAGACGGTGGCCGACCCCCACTTTCCACTGGGCCCCTGGAACCGCCACACTCCCCCAGAGTCACGTTTCAGTATTAGTCTAAAATATCGTTGACCGGTGACCCTCCAGACTTAGCCTGCGCTATCCCGGAAACTCCAAGTCCCAGACGTGGACATAGCTACCAGGCACTTCGCTGTGCTCACATGCTGTTGGTGAAGGTGTCGTTACCTGGAAATGACATCGACAGTAGTAAATCTAGTGTATTATAGTCATAATAGAAGTGTTAGTAAATATAGTGACATCGCTACCACGATATGAGTTTACTCCACACAATATTTGAGTATGCTTACCATATAATTTTGTATCACTATCATCGGGCTACAAACGTCCATTCTAAATGTACCTTAGCTTCAACGGTTACCCTTTTCCTAAATATAGCTTGCCGTGGAGGCAGGGAACCAAGACTAATTTCAGGCAATCAACAACAGTTCAAATAAGCAAAAAAAAATGATAAGGTCTATTGGGCCTGGGTTTATCATTGTCTCCAACCTTGATTGCGTGATAATATTCTCAGTCAGCAGGCCAATTGCTTTGAATCCTCCATCATGTGGCAAGCCTTAAATTCCATTAAACATTCTACACAAATAACAGAAGTTTGGTTTTATATTTCCTAATCTGGACTAAAGAATTTAATTGAATTAGAGGCAATTAACATAAACTGGCTATAGATGTTTCACTCTGAAACACTTTTGATGAGTGAAAAATAGCTTTATGTTCAACAATTAAGATCCAGTATAACTGTTGCAAATGTGAACGTTGCATGTGTAATAAGGGAAGACCATATAAATGAACTATTAAACAGTAAACAACATAAAATTAATGGTTTAATCTCCATAATGTATTGAACCTGATTTACTGGACAAACTTGATAGAAAAACTCCACAGACAGTAGCGCTGTCGTAAATGTATAACCATAAACGGATATCAAATGTGTACTGTATAATTTGTCACGCCCCCTGATCTGTTTCCCCTGTTCTGTGATTGTCTCCACCCACCCTCCAGGTGTTACTGTTTTTCCCCATTAGTCCCTGGTGTAATTTATCCCTGTGTTTCCTGTCTCTCTCCCAGTTCGTTCTTGTTTTGCAAGTCAACAGCGTTTTCGCTAGCTTCTATTTTTCCCAAAGCTCTGTTTTTGGTTTCCTAGTCGCTCCTGGTATTTTGGACCCTTGCCTGTCCTGTTCGTCGTATCCGCCCTGCCTGACCATGTCATTCTGACTCGGCCTGCCCTATCGCCTGGTACTTGTTTGGACTCTGACCTGCGTTTATGAACTCTCGCTGTCCCTGACCTGCCCTTTTGCCTACCTCTTTTGGTTATAATAAATAATCATAGCTCAACCATCTGCTCCTATGTCTGCATTTTGGGTCTCGCCTGTGCTTTATATGGTTCTTGTCAAGTTGAAACTCAGAAAAATAACAGACTGCATGTCTGAGTTGAACATATTCAGCCTGTGATGCAGTATGAGATTAGCTATTTATAGGCTGGTACACGCAAGGTGTGTTATGTCTAATAAGGTGGCCCTATGCTCATTAAAGAGAGGCTAACCGGATGAGAGCGAGAACAGTAACGTTACTTGACCATGGGATATGATCATGCAGGAAATTGTTTTTAGCCAGTTACAACCAATAACGACCACATTTTG
>NC_036867.1:34551223-34571207 GCF_002910315.2 Salvelinus sp. IW2-2015 | reverse complement strand
GACCACTGCCAGCCCTGAGACGTGTCCAGCTGGTGTAGGCCGATCCACATCCTGTCTGGCCTGCTGTTATGGGCCACGTCCACTTCAGTCCACACAGAACAGAGACGAGACCAGATTAGACAAGCTAATCTAGCTACAAAGTAAATGACAGAATCTTCATTTTTACTGCCCTTGAGGGCATATATCATTTCGGTAATTAGTCAATAAAAAAATAGCTATGTTTAAACCCCTCTTAACAGTCAGGGAAATAGGTCCCYTATATGTCTTCTAACCTGTGATGATAATAGTGTAATAATGATGGATGGTGATGGTTCTGAACAATAACAGTTGTGCGTGCTGTGCAGGGTCTCTCGTCTAAAAGCTTCCTTGTATAAATCTCCCTCTCTGTAATCCAATGAGATCAAATGACATCTGCAGAGTGCACCATTCTGCAGTGCACACAAAGACTTTCCTTTCCTGTGTGGTGAAGGAACAGTCATAGAGAAAGAGCTGTGGCTGCTCTCTTTCTGTATGGGTGTGCGTGCGTGCGTGCGCTCAAGCTGCAGCTGCTGCCAAAACTGAAATGATAGTATGAAAACTGACAATGACACGTGATATGTATGTACTTTTATGTCTAAACAATTGAGAGGGTAATTCCAGTGTGTCTAATCCTGAAAGTACTACACTATAAACTCCTACACTACAATACTATTTTTGTGCCAAGTAGTTGTAGTCCCAAGTACTGTAGTCCCAATTACTTCCAAGTAAGTAGTATGTGCCAAGTAGTTCCAAGTATTGCATCTTTGCAGTACATGATTCATATTACTCTTCCTGTATACAGGTTTGGGATGTTTGTTTTGTTTGAATGTGGCCATAGACAGCCACTATAGTGGAGGGCAGTCTTACAGATGGGGAAGGCTTGGTCCTCTGAGCTGGAGACGCTGAGCAGGTCAGCTCCCTGGCTGCGACAAGAGTCCAGCGCTTCCTGCCATGTCACCGCGACCTGGGACACAAACTCATAACAGGGTCCCCCCTCAGGGCCATCGAATAGGGCCTTGCAGCCTTCCTCTGTGAGAGAGATCAGAGAGGGGATTCAGAATTGAGGTCGTATGTGTGTGTATGACGGGGGTTGTGTGCGTATCCAACAGTACCGCTGAACACGTTGTTTTGCTACAGCATTTCTCAACTAGCATCCAACAGACAAATGTATCGTTCTATATTTCAGGAAAACTTATCATCAAACATATGCCAAATAAAAACAGTGTCTGAACTCCATACATGTATTTCTAAACTAAGTCAGAACCCCTACACAGCCTCACAGAGGATCACCAGACACTGAAAAATGTAATCCGTCATAGAAGACTTCATCCGGGAAAATATCACACCAAACATGCCACTTCGTGGATTCAGAGCAGTCTCGTGTAGCCAGACTGAAACATTCAAAGACTGTGGAAGTAAGCCGCCTGGCTCGAGAGACTAGGTTCAGAGCAGTCTCGTGTAGCCAGACTGAAACATTCAAAGACTGTGGAAGTAAGCTGTCTGGCTCGAGAGACTAGGTTCAGAGCAGAGTTGGGGTCAAGTCAATCTTAATTCCAGCCAATTCCGTAAAAGGATTTGCACTCCTATGGCCAATTTCACATCCTTAATTCAACTGACGGGAACTGAAATAGAATTGAGCYCAATCTTGATACAAAGATCTTTCTACTCCCTTCTCTTAAAGGGAAACACCACCCAGACTAGTAGACTACTTAAAGGAAAACTCCATCCAAAAACTATATTTTGGTATTTGTTTCATTAGTCCGTTGTTGATATAAACCCAAAATGTTTTGTATGTCAGCAATCGGGCAACTGAATTTGACTGCTGTCAGAAAGTTACAACTGAATTTGATTGCTGACATGCAAAACATTTTGGGATTATATCATCAACGGACTAATGAAACAAATACCAAAATATATTTTCCTTTAAGTACTCTACTAGCACTAGTTCCAGTAATCATTATATGTGAAGGGAAACGGTACAAGAAGACTAGTAGTAGATTAATTCCAGAATCATGATTTATGTCTATAATAAAAAGAAGAAAACTTGCCATGTTTCAGACAATATCCCATCTTTTTGTCAGCGTCATAGTCAGAGGTTGTGGAACACCAGTATAGTTCAGATGATTGGTCGTCGGGGAGGCACTCGTGGTACCAGCTGCCGTTGTAGCGGAAGGGAAACTCACAGGGCTCCCCGGTCGACGTCCCATTGGTGGTGTGGACAACTATGGGTAGAGGAGAAATAATTTGAATGAATCCCATGGCACCCATTTTCAAACGAGTTTATTAAGAATATCGGAGATAGTATTCAATCTGGACACGTCTAAAGATACCACCTTGCACAGTTTGACTGTCAACTCAACTGGATTTAGTATGTAGGACAGGTCTGTGTACAGGTCCTTAATGTAGGACCTGTACACAGAACACATTCATTGAATACAAAAGCTGCTGCTTTCAATGGAGGGCCAGAGTTTAGATCATGTTAAACTGTATCATTTAGCACAAGGCCACTGGCAAACAACTGGCGCACAGTGCCATAGATATGATTTCAAATGGAACAAGGTCAAGGGTATTTATTTAATGTAATGCGCAGGGGGCGTCAATTGGGTATGGCACAGTATGGCAGTCACCATACCCTAGTTCAACACCAACAATTTAAAAGAGGCTACTAAAATCATTCTAATGCAGATTCAAATGCCAATGCAGTTTAGCAATATTAGCGGGCTAGCTTTAGAACCATGTGGACAGCTCTGAGGCAGGCTGTTGATCGGTAGTAGAGAACATGTTTTAGGACGCTTCTGAGCGGGAGGAAAGGCTTCAGTGAACAACGCAACTTTTCTCTCAAAACAGTGCAGAGGTAGAAAATGGCTGTAGATAGCTAGATAACTGCTGTTTKACTTGAAAGGAAACGAAACTAGAGTTTTTGTGTTTGTAGAATGTTAAGTCCCCTGTCGACTGAGCCAAATGAAGCTACAGCAGCCAAGGTGATAAAGGCTGGAGTCAATTAAGCTGTTCTCCAAATTGCATTTTARACTTTTTAAAATTGTGTAGAAATTCAGCAAATTAGCTTCAACTTGATTAAAAAATCCCTTTGCCCCTGTCACATACCCTAYGTTTAGTTAAAATGACAGGCCTTGCTGAGTCATATTAGCCATGTTAACAAACACGGTTACAAGGAAGACTGTGCTAATTCTGGTTGGAAAGATTCCCCTTCAATTACAAACGGAACTAATAAAACATCTGACTGCCAAGCAGAGCTCTGTACAGTGCACCTGACATTAGCATACAACAGACCATGCTAAGTCTACTGTCTCCAAGTGATACAGGATGTTCTTCATAAAGATATCAACGGARGAGTCTAGGTACACTACCGTTCAAAAGTTTGGGGTCACTTAGAAATGTCCTTGTTTTTGAAATACATTTTTWWWAAATTGTCCATTAAAATAACATCAAATTGATCAGAAATACAGTATAGACATAGTTAATGTTGTAAATGACTATTGGAGCTGGAAACGGCTGATTTTGAATGGAATATCTACAGAGTCCCATTATCAGCAACCATACTCCGTTACAATGGCACGTTGTGTGTTAGCTAATCCAAGTTTATCATTTAAAAGCCTAATTGATCATTAGAAAACCATTTTGCAATTATGTTAGCACAGCTGAAAACTGTTTGTGCTAATTAAAGAAGCAATAAAACTGCCTTCTTTAGACTAGTTGAGTATCTGGAGCATCAGCATTTGTGGGTTCGATTACAAACTCAAAATGGCCAAAAACAAAGAACTTTCTTCTGAACTCGTCAGTCTATCTTTGTTCTGAGAAATTAAGGTTATTCATGCAAGAAACTGCCAAGAAACTGAAGATCTCATACAATGCTGTGTACTACTCCTTCACAGAACAGTGCAAACTGGCTAGAGGACAAGTACATTAGAGTGTCTAGTTTGAGAAACAGATGCCTCACAAGCCCTCAACTGGCAGCTTCATTAAATAGTACCCGCAAAACACCAATCTCAACGTCAACAGTGAAGAGGCGACTCCAGGATGCTGGCCTTCTAGGCAGATTGCAAAGAAAAAGCCATATCTCAGACTGCAATAAAATAAAAGATTAAGATGGAAAAGACCACAGACACTGGACAGAGGAAGATTGGAAAGAAGTGTTATGGAAGAACAAATCTAAGTTTGAGGTGTTCGGATCACAAAGAAGAACATTCGTGAGATGCAGAAAAAAAAGAAAAGATGCTGGAGGAGTGCTTGACGCCATCTGTCAAGCATGGTGGAGGCAATGKGATGKTCTGGGGGTGCTATGGTGGTGGTAAAGTGGGAGATTTGTACAGGGKAAAAGGGATCTTGAAGAAGGAAGGCTATCACTCCATTTTGCAATGCCATGCCATCCCCTGTGGGCGGCGCTTAATTGGAGACAATTTCCTCTTACAGCAGGACAGTGACCCAAAGCACAGCTCCAAACTATGCAATAACTATTTAGGGAAGAAGCAGTCAGCTGGTATTCTGTCTATAATGGAGTGGCCAGCACAGTCACCGGATCTCAACYCTATTGAGCTGTTGTGGGAGCAGYTTGACCGTATGGACATAAGAAGTGACCATCAAGCCAATCCTACTTGTGGGAGGTGCTTCAGGAAGCATGGGGTGAAATCTCTTCAGATTACCTCAACAAAYTGACAACTAGAATGCCAAAGGTCTGCAAGGCTGTAATTGCTGCAAACTGAGGATTCTTTGACGAAAGCAAAGTTTGAAGGACACAATTATTATTTCAATTAAAAATCATTATTTATAACCTTGTCAACATCTTGACTATATTTCCTATTCATTTTGCAACTCATTTCATGTATGTTTTCATGGAAAACAAGGAAATCTCGAAGTGACCGCAAAATTTTGAATGGTAGTGTATATCTAAGTTCAGTGCATTCTTGTAAAATGTGGCTAGAGGTTTTATACATGTAAATAAGCATAGATTGTTTTGCCCATCTCATGTAGGCCTATGTTTATTMTATTCTATTATGCTCTATTCTATTCCATTAGGAGAATAAGCCGCTCAAAGGACAGAACACACTCACTGCGCATCGGCCGCTGGCAGATATTATCGGTCGACTCATCCCTCCTCCAGGCGTCTGAGGAGTCGCGCTTGGCACTGACCAGCCCGTCGGTCACCGTGAGGCCCATCTGGTCTACCGTATAGACGGCCCCGTCCAGGCAGCGCCACGACAGCATGGTGTTCTCCATGGGGCTACAGCTGAACAGAGACAGGGCCTTGGTCTTCTCCTCCAGACCCAAGCACTGGGACGTGCCCACGTGGAAGAGACGGTGGCCGGACCCCCACTTCCACTGGGACCCCCTGGAACCGCCACACTCCCCCAGAGTCACGTTGAACCCGGACCCTCCAGACTTAGCCCCTGCTATCCCGGAAACTCCAGTCCCAGACGTGGACATAGCTACCAGGCACTTCCCTGTGCTCACATGCTGTATGGTGAAGGTGTCGTTACCTGGAAATGATCATGAACATGAGTAAATATAGTGATATTATAGTCATAATAAAGTGTTAGTAAATATAGTGACATCACTACAACGATATAAGTTTACTCAACACAATATTTGAGTATGCTTACAATATATTTTGTATCACTATTCATTAGAATGCTTGGTTGATATCTACAACGTCCCATCTAAATGTCACCTTAGCTTCCGGTTACCTTTTCCTAAATACAGCTTGCCGTGGAGGCAGGGAACCAAGACTAAATTTCAAGGCAATCAACAACAGTCAAATAAGCAAAAAAAAATGTATCTAGAAACGCCAGGGGTCTATTGGGCCTGTGTTTATCATGGTCTCCAACATTGATTGCTGATAATATTCTCAGTCAGCAGGCCAATTGCTTTGATCCTCCATCATGTGGCAGCCTTAAATCCATTAAACATTCTACCAACAATACAGAGTGGTTTTATAATTTCCTAATCTGGACTAAAGAATTTAATTGAATTAGAGGCCAATTAAATACAACTGGCTATGATGTTTCACTCTGAAACACTTTYGATGAGCTGAAAATAGCCTTTATTTTCAACAATTAGATACAGTATAACATGTGCAAATGTGAACGTGCATGTGTAATAAGGAAGACCATATAATGAACTATTAAACAGTAAACAACATAAAATTAAATGGTTTAATTCTCCATAATGTATTGACCTGATTTACTGGACAAACTTGATAGAAAAACTCAACAGACAGTAGCTGTCGTAAATGTATAACCATAAACGATATCATGTGTACTGTATAATTGTCACGCCCTGATCTGTTTCCCCTGTCTCTGTGATTGTCTCCACCCACCTCCAGGTGTTACCTGTTTCCCCATTAGTCCCTGGTGTATTTATCCCTGTGTTTCCTGTCTCTCTCCCAGTTCGTCTTGTTTTGCCAAGTCAACCAGCGTTTCTCCTAGCTTCTATTTTTCCAAGTCTCTGTTTTTTCCTAGTCCTCCTGGTTTTGACCCTTGCCTGTCCTGACGTCGTATCCGCCTGCCTGACCACTGTCTATTCTGACCTCGAGCCTGCCTATCGCCTGGTACTGTTTGGACTCTGACCTGGTTTATGAACTCTCGCCTGTCCCTGACCTGCCTTTTGCCTACCTCTTTTGTTATAATAAATATCATAGCTCAACCATCTGCCTCCTATGTCTGCATTTGGGTCTCGCCTTGTGCCTTTATAATAGGTTAGCAGTTGAACTCAGAAACATAACAGACTGCATGTCTGAGTTGAACATATTCAGCCTGTGATGAGTATGAGATKAGCTATTTATAGGCTGGTACAGCAACGGTGTGTATGTCTAATAAGGTGGCCTATGCTCATTAAAGAGAGGCTAACCGGGAGAGAGCGAGAACAGTAACGTTACTTGACCATGGGGATATGATCATGCAAATTGTTTTTACAGTTACACCAATAACGACCACATTCTGCAACATTTGGATCACTTCAACTGCGTGCAACCTTGCTGCAATGACTTTGCAACATTGTATCAAAATACTCAATAGGGGCTGCACATTTTAAACGCCAGAGGAGTTTCAAGAGGTCGTTATTTTAATTATGATGGATATACTTTATAAAATGGTCATTACGCATTTTGAAAGCAAATGAGTAATGAGGAAATTGATTATACGGCAAATGTACGTTACTTCCTGCTTTTGAAACTGAACAAAGGGGCTTGAAGTCTCATTATTGAACCTAACCCCCCATTCAAAACAATAATGGGCTACCACGGACTCTCTAAGTAGAAGTTGAGCCTATGGAAACGCGATAATCTTTCAACTAGTTTAGCCAGCAACGGGGCGCGCATGCCTAGTGATGAAAATGGAAAGTACCCTACTTACCGGAATATGTAGTTGATGCGCAAGTTCCAAAACAAATAGTTTTATCCCAAAAGAATAAGAAAAAACATAGGTAAACTGTTGCTTGGAGTGTCATTTTCTCTATGGTTATAATACCACGTCTTCTCTATTCGGGTTCACACGTCTCCAGTAGCCAGCCTAGTTTGCGCATACCCAATCCTGCGTTTCCAAGTAACACGAGCCTACTTTAAACTTGTTGACTGACAGCTGGTTGTGACGATCCTCAATTCCCCTTCCTAGGCTGTTACCGTTTTCTGCGTTTTTCCCCGTGGAAGATTGCGAGCTCGTGATTCGCCAACATTCAACTACGACCACTCCACAGACCACTCCCAGTCCGCGAACTGAAAATGACAACTGTATTGATGTTATTTTGCAATATAATACACAATTCACAGTACATGTGTATTATGCTGAGTCAACGACAAAAGACACTGATAAACAAAGAAAAGTATGTTGATGCTGCGTCTCCAACTATCATGAGCCACTGTAATTCTCTCAAAGACAAGCAAATAAGAACAGCAATGCAACATCATGCAGTGAATCATCTCAACCATAAAGCCTGCATTCTCAGCCAACAACAACCGTCAGGCCAGTCGGTAGATGCCATTGCCAGACAAAGATTTCTCCCAAATGGTACCATATTCCCTACATAGTGCACTACTTTTGACCAGAGCCCTATGTGTCCTCTTCAAAAGTAGKGCACTAAATAGGGAATAGGATGCCATTTGGAACCTAAAGAGAGACCCACGAGTCCATCCTACTCAGTCTCCCTCGTCCACATGATGTCACCCCTGCCCTAGTCCCACACCACAAAGCATCTCAATGCAAATAACTAATTTCAAAGCAAATATGGTAGAAATAAACAGGATAAAGACAATATTCGGATACCACCCCCACAGCGCACTGCCGACCATCTCAACGCAGATGACTCATTTCAAATGAAAAGTAGTATATAGCAAGACACAATTCAGATACAACGTGGATACAGCTTTATTTTATTTACACTGAAGGCACATAGCATGTGTTATGACCATTATCAATAAAAAATAACAAAAGACAGTAAACATTTTCAAGCATCCGTGACATCCTCTTGCATGTATTTCTTTCCACACAACAGAAAAACCTACATCAACATATTTCATATCTAATAACTCTGTGTACCCAACATAGAAAAACTACAACTGGTAACACAGCAAAGACTACCTCATAACAAACAACCCACACATAAGTCTACTTAGAATACTGAATTCATTCTCAAAGAGCTACCATTTACATAACAGCACTTTGTTACATCATTTTTGTTTCATCAATAAAAGTTCCTTCACTCCTACATTTTGACAGATGTGTGGACCAAATGAACAARATGGAAGTGAATGACAAATATTTTTCTCGTGACGATAAATAATAAAACATAAATAAATGCCTGCATTTTTCTCTTTACTTTTTCTTCCCTTCCTCTTACGAATATCATGTATGTACTTATGAGCTACTTAAAAAATACTGTGAGGGTGTGAGTGTGTGTTCTGTGTGTAGGAAAATACGCAACAGGAATGCACATAAACAAACAGAAAAAACTCTAAACTAAAACATCATCTTTCCGTATTGCATTAATGGAGTTTTGTGCAATAAAGTGCTGACAAAGAAACACCGTACTTTAATGACACTTTTCGATTTCAAAAAATTGATTTGGGGTCTTATTTCTGTTCATAAATATAAAATACATAGAAGACGACTTCAGAATGTATTGCAAAAGTATGACTTTTGTCTTTGCTGTAAAGAATAACTGAATCGCGGCCATTGTTATCTTAAACAAGAAAATAGTTTTGGGTCCTGTACACGGCATTACAGAAAACTAGTCTTCATTGTGTGAAAGACTTGTACTCACAAATACAGTGGGTACCAGCGTTAGTGGGAGCAGTTGGCATTGTACCATAATAACGAAACTGCAAGTTTACAGTGCAAAGAATATCTATCGACTTTCAAACGCATACATTAGAATGTCAGCACCTTTCAAAGTACTTGGGATAACAGCACTAATCCTTTGTAGACAAAACTTACTTCACATGAAGATGCACTCCCTCACTCTCAGCCACACGATTGGTCCCTAATTCATCAACTACTTTTATAAAGCACAGGAGGTTGGTGGCATCTGAATTGGGGAGAACGGGCTCCTTTGTAATGACTGGAGTTGAATTGTATCAAATAAATCAAACATTATGGTTTCCAGATGTCTGATGCCATTCCATTTTCTAATTTCCTGCCATTATTACGAACAGTTCTCCCCTCAGCAGCCTCCTGTGGATTAAAGTGGATAAAGCTAATTGGGCTCTGACATCATTCCCTAAGTTCCCTTGCTGTGGTCCATGTCAGAATCCACAGAGACATACCAATGTTCAGTCATACAGAGAGTTCGGCCCATTCCCATGCTTTACCCAACTTTAGAGAACACCACCATTTTGCTGTCTCCAATAAGTCCTATAGTGCATCTGAAAAAGGCACCTTATCCCCTATATAGTGCACTACTTTTGACCAAAGCAGTGCACTATATAGGGGAACGAGTGCCATTTCGGACACAGCCCTATTCTCCAGAGTGAGCTTCCAGATCTGCGATGAGAACATTTCCATCGGAGTCTGTGGCCTGGGAACTAGTATGTCTGTAGTACGCGTTTCCCAGGGACGGCAGTCTGCGGAAGCGCGTCACGTTCCTCTTGTAGACGAACCAGAGGACCGCCACCAGCACGGCGAAGATCAGCATGGCCACCAGGACTGCGGCTGGGACGATACCGTGGTGCAACCCTGGAAGAGACACAGAGGGGTGAGTTTACTGGACATTGAAGGTTCTATTAGTCATGGTAGAGGCTGCTCCCAAGATACCTTGAGTTGCCAAATTATTAGAATGCAAATGAGAAAAACAGCATAACTGTTAATAGCCTCAATTAAATACCTACCATTTAGTGGCGCCACTTCTACCTCAGGGATCATATCTGCAAAGAAGGCGATCTGTTTAACTTGACTGATCTATAGAATACATACATGTACACTGTACAAACGCATAACACAAAGCTTTGTCATAATGGCAGTTGGAGGCTAGTGAGAGGCTGCACTTACACAGGTAGCCCAATTCTGATATTTATTTCAAATATTGTCAAAAAGATCTGATTTGATTGGTCAAAAGAC
Organism: Salvelinus sp. IW2-2015; assembly: GCF_002910315.2. Lineage (NCBI taxonomy): Eukaryota > Metazoa > Chordata > Actinopteri > Salmoniformes > Salmonidae > Salvelinus > Salvelinus sp. IW2-2015. The sequence goes on along the minus strand of NC_036867.1, from coordinate 34,560,627 downwards.
CAATTATTGGCAAACGATCTGATTTGATTGGTCAAACCTGTGTAAATGCAGCCAAAATGTCTCTACTCCACCTGAGTTCGTTTTGCAGACAAAGCCCAGTCTGTCAGTGCACTGAGAGAGGAGCCACATCCCATCAGACACCCTGGTGGACACACAGGTGTCTGCTGTCAGCAGGCTTGGGTCGGGGGCCCTGACGTTCCAGTTGGAGTAGTCCATAGGAGAACCATCGAGCAATGCCATGGAGCCCGCTAAATTGGACCGGACAAACATAAAATGTTTAATAAAGAAGTTGTGAATTGGTTCATTCGACCCCTCTCCTTCCACCCTACAACGCTGCCCCAGGTCATTGCTGTTTTCCCCCCCGGTGCTTCTATCAACTCACCAGCTAAAACACTAAGTCAATAAATAGTATCAAAATACGACTTGAAAAATGTTGAAATTCATTATGTTAAGCTGTGTCTTATCCCAGTTCTGTCCGAAGCACTTACATTGTCTGTCTTTTGCCAGCTGTTGGTTTATACTGTACGCCAAACCAGCAAGCTGCTTATTTTGAAGCGAGGAAACTTGGGGAAGCATGTGCTTACTGTCAGTGTTGAAGAACATCCCCAGCCAGACGGTTTGATGTGGGAAGCCATGCGACCACAGCTGCTCCAGGACAAACCGGTTTTCYGTCTCTGTCTGAATGGTCAGGACCTCTGATGTGTTCGCTGGTAGAGGTAAAAACCCACCAGACCTTCATTGTTACATGTGTGTTACTGAGCATGAAGAAGGCAATTCTCTGTGAATGTTTTGCACCCTCAGATCTATAGCTACAGTACAGTATTAGCTACTAGAATGGAGATAATACATGGATCCCATAGGGGGAGCTCTCACCAAACATTACATTTTGCACAATTACAACAGGGAGTCATCACAAGGAAATTCCCATTGAGAGAGATCCATTAAATCCTTGATCCATCCAAGCACGAGACCAAATTGGCTCCATGGTGTACTGGAGACTTACCGCAGTCGGATGAAGTTGCTGAACTAAGGACAGTTTTGCAATTTCCCCTTATGTGTTAAGGTTAGAATTTGGGCAGGGGAAACTGATCCTAAATCTGTGCTTGAGGGCAACATCTGCCGAGAGTTCCTGTACCTTTGTGTTTGCAGTGCTCTCTAGCCTCCTCCAGGGTCAGTCTCTGGACCACGGGCTCAAAGCTGTAGCAGCTGGCGCCAAACCTCACCCACGTCGATGGACACACAACCTCATAGGTGGTGAACGCATTACTCTCTATGGGATTTTTTTTTTTTAGAAAAGCAGTATTGTGCATTTGAAAGGATTGACTAACAGCACAGGAAGCTTTAGTAGCCACTGTTTTATAATGTGCTAGGACCCAGGCTATACTCACTAGGTGGTGGGACATGGCACAGGGCTCCCTGGAGCGGCATCTCACAGTCGGCCCTCCTCCAGCCCCCGGTGACGTCCATGTACACACAGTCCCCCAGGATGAAATCATCATCATCGGCCGTATCCCAGTGGGTGAAGACCGTGTCACTGCCATCAGACCACTGGTAGTTGATCCCATCCTGTAGGGGCGTACAGACACAGGCAGGGAGGAGGTGACACACACTCTCAGGGTGAGCCTACGTTGCTAAGGCGGGTTGCTAAGGGAGATGACGGGGTTGTAGGTCATGTCATGCAACGGAGCAGAAAGAGTAGAGGGAAGCAGGTTCGGCTTGGGGGAAGTGTGGTGTTTATAGACCAATGTGTCTGGCATTGGGTAGAGCGCTGTGAATCAATTCTCTCCTTTCCTGTCCTCATTCCATATTTCACGAGCAAGACATTCCTTTAGTCTATGGGATCCTTGGATCCACATGTTGTGAGTGGCTTAGATTTCCTCCCAGCCGGGCTTGGTGGTGAAGAAAAACTACTCCCATACCGTGTGAGTGAAGCACAAAAATGCGCCCCAAATGGCACCCCGTTCCCTACACAGTGCACTACATTTGACCAGAGCCCTATCGGTCCTGGACAAAAGTAGTGCACTATAAAGTGAATAGGGTGTCATTTGGGACGCAAAATAGTTATGCATGGACTGTGGGCCAGGAGGAAAGCTCTGGGGAGCACACTGGACAACTGCAGTAATGGGATAAGTTACAGTTTGACAAATATCTCTGTCACAGGATATTAGCTGTAAGACATATATTTGTATATAAACACCAAACATACAGCGCATTCTGAAAGTATTCAGATCCCTTGACTTTGTTACAGCGTTATTCTAAAATTGATTAAATTGTTTTTTCCCCCCTCATCAATCTACACACAATAAAAAACGGAAATATCACATTTACATAAGCATTCAGACCCTTTACTCAGTACTTTGTTGAAGCCCCTTTGGCAGCGATTACAGCCTCGAGTTTTCTTGGGTATGAGGCTACAAGCTTGGCACACCTGTATTTGGGGAGTTTCTCCCATTCTTTTCTGCAGATCCTCTCAAGCTTTGTCAGGTTGGCTGTACAGATATTTTTAGGTTTTCCAGAGATGTTCGATCGGGTCTGGGCTCTGGCTGGGCCACTCAAGGACATTCAGAGACTTGTCCCGAAGCCTGTCTTGGCTGTGTGCTTAGAGTCGTTGTCCTATTGGAAGGTGAACCTTCGCCCAACTATGAAGTCCTGAGCGCTCTTGAGCAGGTTTTCATTAAGGATCTCTCTGTACCTTGCTCCGTTTATCTTTCCYTCGATTCTGACTAGTCTCCCAGTCCCTGCCGCTGAAAAACATCCCCACAGCATGATGCTGCCACCACCATGCTTCACCGTAGGGATGGTGCCAGGTTTTCTCCGGACGTGACGCTTGGCATTCAGGTTAAAGAGTTCAATCTTGATTTCATCAGACCAGAGAATCTTGTTTCTCATGGTCTGAGAGTCCTTTAGGTGACTTTTGGCAAACTCCAAGCGGGCTGTCATGTGCCTTTTACTAAGGAATGGCTTCCGTCTGGCCACCATAAAGGCCTGATTGGTGCAGTACTGAAGAGATGGTTGTCCTTCCGGAAGGTTCTCCCATCTCCACAGAGGAACTCTGGAACTCTGTCAGACTGACCATCGGGTTATTGGTCACCTCCCTGACCAAGGCCCTTCTCCCCTGATTGCTCAGTTTGGCCGGACGGCCAGCTGTAGGAGGAGTCTTGGTGGTTCCAAACTTCTTCCATTTAAGAATGATGGAGGCCWTTGTGTTCTTGGGGAAATTCAATGCTGCAGACATTTTTTGGTACCCTTCATCAGATCTGTCCCTCGACACAATCCTCTCGGAGCTCTACGAACAATTCCTTCGACCTCATGGCTTGATTTGTGCTCTGACATTTCCTGTCAACTGTGAGACCTTATATAGACAGGTGTGTGCCTTTCCAAATCATGTCCAATCAATTGAATTTACCACAAGTGGACTCCAATCAAGTTGTAGAAACATCTCGAGGATGATCAGTGGTAACTAGATGCACCTGAGCTCAATTTCGAGTCTCATAGCAAATGGTCTGAATACTTATGTAAATAAAGTATTTCTGTTTATTTTTAATAAATGTGCAAAAAAATCGAAAAAACAGTTTTCACTTTGTCGTTATGGGCTATTGTGTGTAGATTGATGAGGAACAATTATTTCATCCATTTTAGAATAGGGCCGTAACATAACAAAATGTGGAAAAAGGGAAGGGGTCTGAATACTTTCCGAATGCACTGTATTCATATAAGAGTTGTAGAAATGTGAATGCGTGTATGTGAATAGAAAGTGCCCAAATGGGACTGAGTAGGCCTACTTTTGAATGGAGGAGATCAGATACATTTGGTGATGATATGGTGCAAACATGCTGGGAATAGTTACAGAGATGAAATCCCCATGCTTTGAAAGAATGACATGGACTGGAGAGGGAGAGAGCGAAAACATCCGAGTAAACAGACTGTCAGATGCACGTGGTCTCAGGCATTTCTGTATTTACAACATTACTTCATTGTGGCCATGCTGTTTATAAAAGACCTCTAGCTAGTGCTCTTAACTGTTTCCTTGCCGTGACGTAGATCTACTGCACGCACTTCTAACATCATCAAAGGTCAATTCATGCCACAGACCAACTTCGACATGCTTGTTAACGAGCATTATCTACACGCACACACGCTCACATGCAGACACACACACAGACAGACAGACACACACACACACAGCACAGGCAGGTAGCAGTACTTAGCAATATAGTATAATACATACGTCTTGACTATACAGTCCAATCCAGTTGGGGAATGCCAATCTATTGACAAGGACAGTAAGGAACGCCTGGTGGAAAGGGTCGGTAACGCTCACCAGCTCAGACTCAGACTCTAAGCACATATTCAGCGCCTCGTACCAGCTCATGTTGCCACGGGCAACCCTGTATCTGTGGTTCTTGTACTCAATATTGTCAGGGAGAGGGTGGAGGTAAGAGTGGGATGGGGGTTTAGTTGTGTCTGTTGCAGGGAAAGAGAGAGGGAGAGGAAAAGATCAGAGAGATTGTTTCAGGGAGAAGCAAAGGCATGGATTCGACCCAAAATCAACAGAAACACTCATTTCATTGTTCAACAATTCCTGAAGGGGATTTCTCTCAGTGAGCAGACTCAACGGGTGACATTTTGAGAGCACAAAATAGGAAGCTATAACCAGAAACAACAGTTTCATTAATGAGGTAATACAGACATGATTGGTAATATCTCAGCTCTGGGCTCTGAAAATAGGCCCCAATGTGTCTGAATGAGGGGTGAGTGCGTGACACAGAATGCATGAAGACAGAGGGGAGTCCTACCTTGGGGTCTCTGACAGACAAAGCCATATCCACTTTCTGTGCACTTCTCGTCGAACCACTTCCCTGTCAGGTGGAAGTTGTGGTTGTTGGAGACCACCGTGCACAGAGGATCGTCCCCGCCCAGGGGCCCGCTCAGCCACTCATCCTGCAGAGGAGGGGTGCCCACACACACATGCACGCATACACACACACACACATGCACGCATACACACACACACATGCACGCATACACACACAGAAAGGTACACAGACACACACACGGGCACTAAACTATACAAAATCCCACGCAGAGGCTTTGACATGAATAAAAGGATGCGAGATGAGGTGAACCTTGTGTCCGAAGTAGAGCCATCTCTCTGGACAGCCTCCGATGTAGTGAGGCTCTCTGGGAATCTCCACCACGGACACAGTCCGGCGCTTACATACGTGAGCATGGAGATCGCCACACTCACCCGCCGACCACTGACCTGTTGGTCACAACACGTCAAAGAGAAGTCTGTCGTGGAGTTGTGTGTGTGTGTGCCTGTGTTCTTACCTGAGATAGAGGACATGGTCACGCACTGTTTATGTTTCACTGGGGCATCATGGGAGCTTCCTTCTGCCCAATTCTGATAATCCACAGCGGACTCATCACTCCAACTGCCCANACACACACACACACACACACACACACACACACACACACACACACACACACACACAAACACCCCCCCTAATCAATACACTATACAGAGAACATCACCAAACAAAGACAATATCTGATGTTTCATTTAACCTTACCGTCAGAGGGTTCTTGGGTTCTACAGGGGACCAGTTGGTGTAGCTGACAGGTTTCCCATTGGTCCATTTCATGGTGTCCTCATCCCGTAGACCAATCCAAACGCCCACTGTACTGCCCTGGAGCAGCATGGTGATGTACGCTTGCTCGATCTCGTCTTGGATGGCGACCAGCGTGCCTTGGAAAGAGGAGCAGATAGACTGGGCGTCTCTCCAGGTCTTCCCCTCCTCAGAACTGTTGGGGAGGTGCAGCAGGAGACACTACCAGAAGACACACAAAACAAAGGGCAGAAATCTAGCAAGGTTTTGGTATAGTTCCACCATCTAGATTTTCCTTGTGCGGTGTGAAAGAAGAATTACGTATTTAACTGATCTATTTGATATTAATGGTTAACAATTCATATTTAACTAATAGTAGGACATTTCTGTMCTACTAGTGTCTGTGTTTTCATGGGCTCCACTCTAGTTCCCTGCAGCTAATCTGGGCGTGTGGTCACTGGAGATGGCTTGAGCTGACAAATGAGTTAATAGACAAGAATGTGTTTTACTAGAGATAGCTTAGGAGTAGAACAATCCCTCATTGTCTCGAAATCATCCTTGCATCTGGGAAACGAAGCCAGGGTGGGGTTAAGACAACAACCCACGTGCAGATAATGACAGGATGAACCCAGAATGGCTTATGATGCTCCTTGGTCTGCATGGGGGGGTGTTGAGCCAACCATGACTGAGCATTGTTAGTGTCAGCTATATATAGTACTCTGTATTTGTGTAAAGGTTAGGTTACTCGGTCCAACACTCAAGGGTGTGGAGTCGACCAGCCTCAATATTGCAATAATTAATCAATATTAAATAAAGTTGATTGTTTGAAAAAATGACCAAGTCTCTCTCAGTACTGAATGTCCACGACAACGGTCAGGTGGCCAAGAGAAACTCAAATCAAATCAAATGTTATTGGTCACATGCCTAGTGTAACGTCCTGACCAGAGTTCTTATGTGTTTTGCTTGTTTAGTGTTGGTCAGGACGTGAGCTGGGTGGGAATTCTATGTTGTGTGTCTAGTTTGTCTGTTTCTGTGTCCAGCCTAATATGGTTCTCAATCAGAGGCAGCTGTCAATCGTTGTCCCTGATTGAGAATCATATATAGGAGGCTTGTTTTGTGTTGGGATTTTGTGGGTGATTGTTTCCTGTCTCTGTGTTTTGTCTGCACCAGATAGGGCTGTCTCGGTTTTCACATTTGTTGTTTTGTTATTTGTATTAGTGTTCACGTTTATTTATTTTTATTAAACATGTTGAACACTAGCCGCGCTGCATTTTGGTCCTCTCCTTCATCCCAGGAAGAAAACCGTTACACCTAGACTTACCTAGACTTACCTGCGAGACCATTCCCAACAATTCAGAGTTAAAAGTAAGACAAATATTTGCTAAATAAAAAAAGGAAATAGTAACACAATAAAAACATGGGAGATGAGGTGAACCTTGTGTCCGAAGTAGAGCCATCTCTCTGGACAGCCTCCGATGTAGTGAGGCTCTCTGGGAATCTCCACCACGGACACGGTCYGGCGCTTACATACGTGAGCATGGAGATCGCCACACTCACCCGCCGACCACTGACCTGTTGGTCACAACACGTCAAAGAGAAGTCGGTCATGGTATTTTTGTGTGTGTGTGTGTGTGTGTGTGTGTGTGTGCGTGCCTGTGATCTCACCTGAGATAGAAGACATGGTAACACACTGTTTCTGTTTCACTGGGGCATCATGGGAGCTTCCTTCTGCCCAATTCTGATAATCCACAGCGGATTTATCATCAACTGCACACACACGGACACACACCAACACAACCCACACACACACACACGACACACACCACACACCACACACACACACACACCACACACACACACCACCACACACAAAATCTACACACACACAACAACACACACTCCTATTACACCCCCCACACACTAAAGAAACAGCATAATCCATTGAGTGTGAGTTAAAACACAGCATTGAATAAACTACTTACCTGACTCTTCCTCACGAGGTCTGTGGACACCTATCCACTCAGTCAATCGACCCCAGAGAGAGCTGAGAGAACCAAGAGAAGAAAAGGAATGCTTAGCTCACTCATTCAAGGCCTATTACCGTCCTCCTGCATTCTGCCCTCGCTCCAGTGAAGGGTCAGCCATTCAGCCTCTTTCACGCCACGAGAGCCCATTCAGCCCCTCTCCTCAGCCTTGGCCTCATTCAGCCCCTCTCCTCAGCCTTGGCCTCATTCAGCCCCTCTCTTTGGCCTTGGCCCCTGCCTCTGCTGTTTTATCCACAGCTCTGTCCTTTTTATAGCCTTCAAAAGCCGCTCCACCAGAGGGCCCTTCAGTTTGATCCAAGACGCTGAGCTGTAGTGAAACAAGGCCCTTTATTTTATTCCTGTACGCGAGGGCATGAATGTGCGAATGTGTCGGCGTGTGTGTTTGTATGTGTGTGTAAGAGAGAGAGAGAGTGTGTGAGGGCACTTGTGTGTGAACTGTGAATGTACAGGCGCGTGTGGGAATGAGGGCGCTCGCGTGTGAATGTCTCGGCTGGCGTGTGTGAACTCGTGTCGGCTTGTGTGTGTGTACAGACCTTCCCCATGCGCTCTCTGATGAATCGGAGCTCCTCTTTAGAGTGGACAGACAGCAAGTGGGCGCCCATCATCATACAGGCCAGGTTAACACCCTCCCAGGGAAAAGGCTGCCTGGCCAGCAGATACTCTGCGCCTCTGTAGAACACCCAGGGCTCGTTCTCTACAGGACGGAGGAAGGTTAACACAGTCACAATCACACAGTCCCTCTCAGAGTGACAACTGCAATTGATATCACAAATAAGCATATAAATGAATGCATAATGACTCAATTAAATACATCAAAAATGTAAAATATAACAAAATACATCAAAAGGAATAAATTTACTTACGGTCGTTATACCAGTAGGGTTTGTTCAGCTCCATACCTATCGAGACAAATAAGGCAGACATTCTTATTGATAAACCTTTCAAATCTATAAGGATACATCAACAAGCAACTTTGAGATTTCAAACACTCCATACATGATAAAGGCAGCCCCCCGCACCTCTCTGATTCAGAGGGATTGGGTTAAATGCGGAAGACACATTTCAGTTGAATGCGTTCAGTTGGAAAACTGACCAGGTATCCCCTTTTCCCTTTACTGTATATACAGTGCCATTGATGGTAGAAGAGGTGCGTTCCCCCCCTTACTATCCCTTAGAAAAACCACATGGATTCACATGAAATGTACATGTTGTCACGTTAACTTCACACGAGATCACGTGATCACATGAAAACATGTGTTTTTGGAACACTTCGCGGGTTCACGTGAAATTMACGTGGTTTTTCCTGTAAGAGACGTACTCTAGGCAGAAAGGCTTTATATCAATCCAACCCATTAGTTATTATAATAGTGATTACCTCTGGGAACCTTGCAGATCCACTCGTGCTTGGTGTCGCAGGGCTGTGGCWGGAGGGCRTTGGTCAGGTCGCTGTACACGSCACAGCTATGTCTGTCATCCTCCTCGTTCTTATCCTCTACGAAGGAGGACACCACGGGGGTCCCGTCAGACCACTCCCAAGCTCCTGCTGACTGGGGGTCTCTCTTATTCAAGCCCACCCAGAACCAACGACCCTCTGTTCTGAAAAAGAGGAAGAGTAGAGACAGAGAGAGAGAGAGGAAGAGAGGGAAGAGAGAGAGGTGACGAGTGAAGAAGATGGAGAGAGATGAGAGAGGACGAGCGAGAGAGGATGAAGAGAGGAGAGAAGGAAGAGCGAGAGAGAGAGAGAGAG
>NC_036867.1:34535555-34549943 GCF_002910315.2 Salvelinus sp. IW2-2015 | reverse complement strand
AGAAAGAAAGAAAGAAAGAAAGAAAGAAAGAAAGAAAGAAAGAAAGAAAGAAAGAAAGAAAGAAAGAAAGAAAGAAAGAAAGAAAGAAAGAAAGAGACTGAGCTGTGAGAAACAGATCCACAACGCCAAGCTTAGCATGCATTGGTTAGAGTGTTGGCACCACAGTATTTTATTAACTAAATGATGGGAATTCTACTTCAAAGTCTTCCTGCCACTTCACCATAGCAACAGCATGATTAACGATGCTCTCACACTGACTGAAGGAAGCTGAGATTGTGAAACCTAAATTACACTTCAACTCATTAATCATAGGCAGCATCCCAAATGGTACTCTATTCGGCTATTCCCTTCACAGTGCACTACTAAAGTAGAGAACTACATAGGGAATAAGTTGCCATTTGGTACTAAGCCACCGTGTGAAGTGAAGGGGGGGCGAATGAAGGACAGTAGACAGCCGACATCCACCTGGGGCTAAACTAACCCACAGCTTTGGCTGTCTTTCTGTTCTGTCTGTTCTGTCTCAGCCCTATTGCTGTCTAAGTGGAGCTGGTCTGTGTGATCGAGACCACATGCCAGTGGGGGAAAAAGGGAAGACTGTTGACAGCGGAGTGGTCTGGAAGAACAGAGGTGAATAGAGGAAACACTCAATCCACGACGACAAAACAGTAGTGTTTACCCGGGAGACTATTGTTTATTGACATAGCGTAAGTTGAAGTTTGTCCCTATCCACTGATCCAGGGTCAGATTGGTTTCCTTACCCTACTGATTAGAGAGCCGTTGGAGCCGTTAGTATACATTGCTGGGTAATCTGACCCTGGATCTGTGGTTAAGGGGCAACTTCTACCTGGAACATAGAGTATAGGACGCTACAGCCCACCTCACCACGTCTCCCTTCCCTACCTGGCTGATGCCTATTCCAGTTTGTATAGAGCAGGGGTAGGGTGGATCCGTTATGTCCCCCCAGCCAGCTGTACTCTCCATGGTTACCCTGGTCCTGTAGGGCCGTCCAGTAAAATACGCTACCGTTGGCTCCCAGCTCACTCACCAGGCTGTTCAGAAAGGCCTGCTCAAACCTGCCATGGAGAGAAATCAACAATCATTCCTAAGAATGTATTCTTGTCACTATGAAATATGTGAGTTCCCATTTGAGGTGTGTAAGAAATGGTTAAGATGAGAAGTCWAAGTCMGAAATCAGACCTGTTTTCCACTGTGACCAGAGGAGCCTTGCAGTAATAACCCTTGACAGCGTCTTCATAGCTCTGCTCGTGGCTCGTCACCATGTAGCAAGAGTGGCCYTTCCGCTTCCAATCCTGTGGGGAAGACATACAGGTGTAGGATCTTCATTTGAGGCAGTTTGCTACAGTAGGAAAATAATCCTGCACAGCAGCAGGAAACGTGAATTATTATGTGGATTATAATCAAAAGACATTGTTTGTAGGGGTTGATCCAAATTAAAGTGGAAATTACAAACTTTACAAACCTTTTTTAACCTCGAATACACTACAAGTTTGCATTTGCTGCTGTGCAGGTACATTCGAAGGAACAAACGAGTGATCAAATGAAGATCCTACATCTGTATCTCAGTTTGATTAAATGAATAAATGAAAAACATTATATGCGTGAATACCGCAGACACCATCCAGGAGTGAGAGTAGCCAAGACAATGCGCTGAATACACTGGAGTAGATAGACTAGAGGTGGGAGCCAGACTCACACATTACTCCATGTCTATACACACAGACACCTGAAAAGAATCTGGGCCGGTGTACAAGAATAGCAACAAGCTCAGGCGAGCCGGCCAAGCTGACTGGATTGTGTTACACTCCAAACATTCTGGCAGAAAGAGCCGCATAGTTTGGAATTAGCAGTAGACGGCAGTGGCTAATACAAGCAAACACACGTGGAGGATTGGGGTTAGGGGAACGGGGGGTGGAGGAGGGGGGGGGTTAGGGCTATGACTGGGCCCATCTGTTAGGACTGGAGGGGGCTTGGGGGGGGGCTTTGGGAAGTGTCTTAGGGACAGGAAGTAGTAGTGTTTTGACAAGTGTCCTACATTTCACTCCCACCTCCCCATACACACTTGATGACCAATCGCAGCCAACACTTGCCGACACGTGCGTGTAGAAGGAATGTACACCAGTTCCTCCGCGATGAAGGAGATTCTCTCTTTATGTTGTCAAATCCCTTTCCAACTGAGGCCGTTTTCAATGAACACAGCTCGGGTGATTGTGTGAATTTCACAACGTGGCCTGAATATAATCAAATACAGTCTCTGAAAAAAGTMTTTATTCTGTGATGTCCCATATTTTTTTAGTGCCTATTGATACTACACCTCCAGGGCTATTTCCTGTCCGTTTTAGGACATGGTGAGCAGTGAAACAGCCCTTATGAGTCAATCTGCTTATGTCCTCGTAAACAGAGGTCACAACACCACATGACAGTCAGACAATACGTCATCTAGCTGTTGAATCAGCTCATTGTACTGAATGCAGAGCAGACTCGCCCTAAGCAGGGATCTGAACCCAACCAGGCTCTTTCACTGTAATGGTAATGCATGTCTGGATATGTGGAACGCCACTATTCTGACCACACAGCATTCCACGGATCCTCTGTCTGACAAAGGATGTATGGAATCAACAATGCATGGTGCCATGAAGTTCTTCGATTCAAACATTTTTCGTTTGGTTTAAGCTAGTTAGCATAACTACCTAGCTACTTCTGTGCAAATTACATGTTTTGCTGTTACTAAGAAACGCCTGGGAATGTGTTTATGGTTTAACTGGTTTAGCTCCTCCGCTCTCTCCACTGGCTTCCAGTTGAAGCTCGCATCCGCTACAAAGACCATGGTGCTTGCCTACGGAGCTGTGAGGGAACGGCACCTCCGTACCTTCAGGCTCTGATAGGCCCTACACCCAAACAAGGGCACTGCGTTCATTCCACCTCTGGCCTGCTCGCCTCCCTACCTCTGAGGAAGTACAGTTCCCGCTCAGCCCAGTCAAAAACTGTTCGCTGCTCTGGCACCCCAATGGTGGAACAAACTCCCTCACGACGCCAGGTCAGCGGAGTCAATCACCACCTTCCGGAGACACCTGAAACCCCACCTCTTTAAGGAATACCTAGGATAGGATAAAGTAATCCTTCTAACCCCCCCCCCCCCTTAAAAGATTAGATGCACATTGTAAAGTGGTTGTTCCACTGGATATCATAAGGTGAATGCACCAATTTGTAAGTCGCTCTGGATAAGAGCGTCTGCTAAATGACTTAAATGTAAATGTAAATGAAACAGTTGGGTTAAGATTGATAAGAGAGCTATGTGAATTTCAATTTCACCTTCCATGGATATGGCAGATATGCATTCTTCTGCTCGGGGCTAGGACATATGCAGCGCTTATATTTGTAGGGTTGATTATCAGATCATCTATGTGTGTGTGTGTGTGTGTGTGTGTGTGTGTGTGTGTGTGTGTGTGTGTGTGTGTGTGTGTGTTGGTGTGTGTGTGTGTGTGTGTGTGTGTGTGTGTGTGTGTGTGTGTGTGTGTGTGTGTGTGTGTGTGGCCTACCTCAGGACAGCCCTCGTCCCATGCTCCAGTGGGAGTCCTGCTCTCCTACACACCGCAGGGAGCTTCTCATCGCATTGGTTCAACAGCCAGTTCCCCTCCTAGGACGATATTCAGTCAAATAAAGATGACGAACCAACCGCAAACTGTAGTCATACGTGACAAATAATTCAGTTGACTGTACCGTTATGTCAGTCTTTGGCACAGAGCTGACTGTTGCTATGGGTAGGATGGTGCATGTGCCAGAGAGTGAGGTCGACTGGGGAGCCGTTCTGACCACTCCACAGCTGAGGACGATAAGCTTCTTTATCAGGCCGATCCACACCTCTGAGCCAGACCCTGAGACTACAGTACACACATATACATGTATGTAAATGTACCAACACACACACACACACACACACACACACACACACACACACACACACACACCACACACACACACACACCCACACACACACACAACATACTTAGTTGATTTGTCAACATTAAAAAACAACTACCTAAAAGACAATACCCTCCCATGATCCTTTATGATGTCCACACTATCCCAGAACAGAGAACACACTATACACCGTCCCATGATCCTTTATGATGTCCACACTATCCCAGAACAGAGAACACACTATATACCACATACTAGAATATAGAACCCCAGATCCAGACTCACCGTTAGCCAGCAGGCCCAGCAGCAGTTCTACATCAGATAGCGAGTGTAGGCTGGTGAGGTTGGCCCCTATGGAGTTACAGGCAGTGGAGGAGTCCTCCCAGCTCCCTGCCTCAGCCTCTGCCAGGGCTTTGTAGCAGTAACGGTTGTGGGCCAGCCAGCCCTCGGAACACACCGTGCGGTAGTACTGCCAGTTATCTGGGGGCGGGTGACGGAGAGGAAAAGAGACGAGAGGTAAGGGTCCAATTCAGCACAAAAACATTAGCACCTGTCATTCTAAGATTTAGGGGTAAAGAGAGAAACGGTCCAAGTATTTGGTATTTTATTAGGATCTCCATTAGCTGTTGCAAAAACAGCTACTCTTCCTGTGGTCCACACAAAACATGAAACATAATACAGAATGACATAATACAGAACATCAATAGACAAGAACAGTTCAAGGACAGAACTAAATAATTTTTCCTTTAAAGGCACACGTAGCCTACATATCAATGCATACACACAAAAGAGTAATCTCGAATTTGCCACTCTTCCAAGTGTCGTTCATCACTCTGGGGAAATATAAATGAAAGAAAGTAAATGGAAGTTCGGTCCGAGGTGGAAACATTCTCAAATGGAGGTGTACTACTTGAACTTGTCTAATAAGAACTCTCATCCTCCATTTTAAAACACGTCCAGCGTGTCATGCCTACTGAATCGTACACAACCTCTGTTTTCTGTTCTAGCCCTGTTCTAGCCCAGCGCGGAAGAAGCCGAGGTCAAGAGTTCACGTTCCAGGTGGAACCCAGCTGTTGAGCTGCTAGCTGAAGCTCCTCTCCCATTCTATTCGTAGGTTCATTCGAAAGACATTACTCACTGGAGTGACTCAGAACATCTTCTGTCACTGGGATAAATAACAAGACTTCTATCAGGAAAATAACAACCGAGCTGTGCCCAAAYGCTGACCTGTTAGAGAAGGTTTTTCAGTACCATTCAACAGTTCTTGTTGGAGAGAACATCGTTTTGGAACATTACAGATGGATAATTCACCAGACGACTCTCGAGCCAGACAGAAACAATTGAGTCATCCGTATCAACCAAAACAAACAGCCAAACGTTGCTCATGGTTATACAGTTTGACCTGTTAGAAAGGGCTGTTCAGAACTGTTAACAAGTACTAGTTGGAGACTGTGTATAAGAATATGACAAATTGGACAGCTCACCAAGCCCTCTTGAGCCAGACAGAGACAGCTGACTCAAGTACCAAACACAACCAAACTCTGTGTATCAGTCCCAAATAGCACCCTATACCCTACATAATGCACTATTTTTGACCAGAGSCCTATGAGCCCTGGTCAAAAGTAGCACACTATATAGGGAATAGTGTGCTATTTGGGATGCAAGTTAATAATTCCCTAGGCCCTAGAGCCAGACGGACCTTTTTTTATCAGCTTCTACATGTAATCACTACCTATAAACCACAATGTAAAGAGGTTACTGTGAATCTGACAGTAGCTTACAGGCAGCTCGGTGGCAAGTAAAATTCTGTACGTCATATAACAGTACACCTACTGTAATATAAATACAGTATCAAAGCAAGTACTGTGTAATAACACACAGTACAATACCTTAACATATACTGTATTATACTGTATTATACTGTAAAAAAATAAAAAAATAAAAGTGAACGCTACCGTAATYGGGATGAATGAATGAATGGATGAATTCATGAAATTTATTGAGGGGAGGGGTTTCTATTTATTAGCATTTTACAGTAGCAAGCAGGTTGGCTGCTAGGTAAAGTGTTTACATTACAGTATATTAATTACAACTTGGTGTTTTATATCACTTGTACTTCTAGAGGCCTTAACAAAGGCTTCCAAACTGGCAGTGACTACAGTGCAAAACAGAACAAAAGGACAAGGTTTAAGACTTGCTGCCACTCCAATCTGTCCCCTACTGTATCTGTCCCCTACTGTGGGGCACTATAACCACATATGAGTTAAACTGCTACAGCATTCTCACTTCCAGGTGCAACAAATATAGCCTATTACAAGGCACGCCTCAAAATATGTTAATTAGCCAGAAACAACACTACCATGCACCCACTAGTGGTCTAAAGGTTTTTGGCACTCCAAAGATGAGGGACAGTACTGTATTCTGTGGGTTGGAATTACAGTACCATTCGAAATACAGCAATTCTATGCCCCGCCCACAACATTTTCACACAATGCACCATCATTTACAGTATGCTGCAGCAAAACATTTCATAGTATTTCACTGTTGAAAATACCCCAAATTACTGTATAATTTACAGTTTTATGTTACAGTGCAGATTATTAATAATTTCTTGTAGTACAATGGCTGAGCACTAAGGCAACAATAGACTGAGTGCCAGTCTGTTTGTGCTATCATGCCAACTCTTTGTTACTCATTGTCATGACGAACGCTGTTTTGCACAAACAGATATGGGACCAGGTTAGGGCCACAATATGAAACATATAGGACCATTGACGTCTTACCTAGTGGCTCAGCTCTCCTGGTGTCATTGGGGGTCTTCTTACAGATGTAGGGTAGAGCAGACTCACAGGACAGACTCTGCCACTGGTGCCCCCCCGAGTTATACACTCCACACTGTCTGTTGTCCTGCAGAGGGCTGGATGATAGGCCTGGGAGAGACCAACACGGGTAACGGGGGAGTTACAGGTAGAAAGGGAGAAACGTTGGCCTAGTTTCAAACACACATTTCTGGCTCCCACCACTGCTACAGCAGGAACTTCTTGATTCTCCCCGCTGAGATCCAAATGGACTGGACCGGTTTGAGCAAAATGGCCAGAAACTCCATTTCAGAGGGCTACATGAAGCTATTACATATTACTAACAAACGCCAATGCTGTTCATTCACATCTTAAAGGAGGAATCTGGGCCTTGGTGTGGGAGTGAAAAGGTTGGAGAGCAGCCCAACTCTCTTACCTGAGGTGAAGTTGACCAAGGCCAGAGGAGCTCCATCAGACCACTGCCACCCTGTTCTCTCACTCAGATGGTTCAGTCCGATCCACACCATCACCCCCACGTCAGCCAACCGCTCTGAAAGACACAGAACCACACACATGAACACCACTAACTCTGGGCAAAACGTCTTSTCCTTTCTCCAACCTGAATAAGCAAAACTATGAACACAAGTCCGTTTCAAGGCATAATAGTTTATAGTTTATAGAGTTTATACAGTATGTGTAGCTCAGACCAAACCACCCACCTTGTCTCCTTTCCTGACTAAAAGTTTAAATAAAGTTTTAAATGTTTAGATAGAACTATTAAATATAGTGATAAAATAGTTAAAGAGACGAGTTGTCATACCTCTGATGTACATCTGTTCAGTGTGGTCAGTGATGCTGAGTAGACTTCCTCCCTGGGCCAGGCAGGAGGAGTAGGCCTGGCTCCACGTCAGGATGGTGTACAGGTTGAACTGGTAACACGCACGGCTCTCCTGGTTCGAGTCCCAGAACGTATCGCAGCCCAACTCTGAAGGCAGAGACAAAGACATTTGAATATTAACATGGTTGTTTTGTTGATCAAACCCACACTGTAAAACAATACTGTTGTGTGTGTGTGCGCGTGTGTGTGCGCATGCATGTGTATGAGTGTGCATCACCTTGACTGGGACAGAAGCCCCATTTCTCATCCTGGTCGTATCGACTGGTGGTGGCACACCAGCGATGGTGGTCCTCGCGCCCCTCTGCCGTGCACTCCGAGTACCACTTGTTGTTGTAWTTGAACGGCAGGGCACAAGGCATGCCGTGGGCATTACCCAGCAGTGTGTGGATCTCTACGGAGAAAAACATTGTCACCGCCACCTTCTTTGGGCTCATGTTCGCGGATATATAGTGAGTCAGTTTGTTTTCTTATGTAAGGGATGAGCAGCATTTGCATGGCTGCATTAACATCAAACCAACTGTGCCTCAATGAAACTGTCTGTGTAGAAAGAGGTCAGTCAGTACATGTCACGACTACAATATACTATGTATGCTAGTGATGCGCGGGTTGACTCGTAACCCGCAGTGATATCCGCAGGGCGGGTGGGTTTAGTGTCATGAAATATTGTGTGGATGAAGGACGGGTTGAATAAAGAGAAAACGATGCATTAAAAATCCATAAATRTATCCTTCTTATGCAATTCATATGTATAGGCTACAATGAGGTTTKTMTTTTATTTGTTTTATCTGGCRTTAGTGCGTAGGCTAGCCTAAGCCTAAACATTAGRGCCTAACCGTAGAGCGCCAAATACGAACACCGATTGCCAGATGTTTAATTCGATAAGAAAATGGAGAGTTCAAATGAAATGGAGGGGAGGGCCAGAACAGTAGTCTAATGTTTGGGAAAGATTTGGTGAAGTGCTAAAAGTGGATTACAGCAGTGCCGGCGATGATATGCGTGATGATGGTGAGGCTCTATACAAATTTGAGTCACAAGACAGGGACTTCAAAATGGCGCGTCTAGGGAACTGTACTGTTCAGACAGGTTAAATGTGATAGCAGCTGAACTGGACACTGACTGTAGGTCTAGAACTTCTCATAGTCTAACAATGTTAACTTCTGCTAAATGAATTATTTATTGCAGTAAAACGATACACCGATAGTGACGGGGGAAAAAATCGATATGGCAACATATCRGGATACTATTTTTGACGACTTATCGTATCGTAAGCAATGTTTTTGGAACAGTATTGAATTGCAATACATATAGAACCGTGAGAATCGCAATACATATCGTATCGGCACTTAWGTATCGAGGAGGTCAAAGAGCTGGCAGTGTGGTGCCAGGACAACAACCTCTCCCTCAATGTGAGCAAGACAAAGGAGATGATTGTGGACTWCAGGAAAAGGAGGGCCGAACAGGCCCCCATTAACATCGACGGGGCTGTAATGCAGCGGGTCGAGAGTTTCAAGTTCCTTGGTGTCCACATCACCAACAAACTATCATGGTCCAAACACACCAGCACAGTTGTGAAGAGGGCACGACAACACATTTTCCCCCTCAGGAGACTGAAAAGATTTGGGTCATTTTAACAGCTTTTAATTTTCTTAAAACCGKTCAAACTGATGTAATTTGGAAATTCTGCAAATTGCATTTTCTCCCCGGTCCCTAAATGTCTTTGCTCTGCAAGAGAAGCAGAAACTAAAGAGAAAACAAACTTTATCGACGTCAACTACATTGAAGCATTTATTCTATACATTTATGACATTATTCTGATGATTTGGTCTTCTAGGGCAACAAGTAATGACAGAAGAGAAGCTGCACGTACAGTATCTAATTACAGACAAGTTCATTGACTGAAAAATAGCCTACCTAAATGTAAGGATATTATAAGCAGTAACATATGCCGATCTAAAAAGGCTTGTCAAAAAATCATTCCACCTTCTCTGACTGTACAGCGCTTTTTCTATATTTGCGGGTTAGGGTCGGGTGCGAGCCTCGGATTTTCAAGTTATCATATATAGTTGGGCGGTTACGAATGGGTTATTAGCAATTGCGGGCGTGTGCGGGTGAACAAACAGCTGACCCACGCATCACTAATGTTTACTACTTACCCTCATAAGGATAGGCACATGGCCCCTCCCCCGGTGTAGAGTACCTCCGCCACTGATGATAACTGGCCCTCTTGACCACCACCAGGCGTCCAGCCACGGACAGCTTCAACTGGGACGCCCCGTACAACGTATTCCCATTGCACCTCCACCACAGGGTCCGGAGGGGTGAGTCACACTCGAAGGTGCCCAGGGGCTGGGTGGAGTCGCTGATGTTCAGGCCCAGACAGAGGCTGCTACCCAGATTGAAGAGGCGGTGGCGAGACACCCACTTCCACAGCATATGGCGGGTGGGCCTCTCACAGCTCTCCAGGACCAGGTTAGAAGAGGAGGAGGAGATGCAGCGCTTCAGCTGGGTACTCTCCATGATGAACAGACCCTTGTCTGGGAATAGARGGATTGATGGATGGAAATGTAGGATAGTGGTGAAGAATAATAGCATCTTGTACTGTAAACTTTACTATGCTCTCTACGACACCAATATTGGTGTCTGAGCACTAAAAGGCCCTGTTTTAAGGCTTCCGTCATGCTTCGGTTCTGCTGGACCGAACGAGTGTGCTCGCATACTCCCTTAAAAGACCTTTGCTTGAAAAACGAGAAAAAGTMCTGTTTGTTCAACTTGAGAAGCCATAGCCAGTATACACTTCCTCAAAACAGTCAGAATTGAAAAWAAATAAAAAATAAAGATATCTGTCATTAATTTTGACGTTTTTATCGAGATCTTAGTTGCGCAATTTTAAATCTAACTATGATGTTTGGTGCAGTATTTCTCAAGTTAAAAAAAATGGCATGAATACGAGTCATCTATTGTTGAATGGCAACAAACACTTTATTGAAGAATCCCTACTGTTGACCAATGACAGATGATGGGGCGTAAACTTCGCCCCCCGAACTTCGGCATGCCTAGAGAAACTGTTTTGTGTGCACGAACAGTCGGAAAAAAACGTGCCGAAGACCAAAACGCACAAAAACTTCACAAATGATCGTCATAATATATGCACGTATTGTTCCGAACTGTTTATTGTTCAGGGGCCTATCCGTGTCATTCTCCTATACACATGTCTGAAACAAGTGTGAATGTTTATAGGCTGCTCAAATGTATTATTAGGCCTACGCATAATAACAACACTATAACAACATTACCACTAGCCAAGATTGTCATATCCGATAAACATTTAAAGTTCAATGAGACTGGAGACTGGAGTTCAGGTCATGGACAGGCCTACTCTTTGTGCCCAACCAAACAACATGTCTGAGGCTGTTTCTCTCTCTCTCTCTGTGTATGTGTGCCTAGTTAAATAAAGGTTACATTAACATAAAATAAAAATGTGCGTGTCCTCCTGTCATTCCTTTGGCATAATTCCATGACCCAATTTGAGCTCTCTCCTGTCTATACCAGGGAAACATGCCCTCTACAGCCTACAGTTCCTATACTGTGCAAACAGTCTATCCATTACCTTTACCTGACCCTAATCTGTCCGTCCCTCTACCCATAACAGCATCAATGTTGATGTTTTATTCTTTCTGACCTGTCCAATCTGCACCAGAAGCCTGATGGTCACATGATGAGTCCATTCATTAATTGATCATGCATAATAAGGGCAACATGTTCTTATTACGAAACCATTTTGCAGTACTTCCAGATTACACAACAATTCAACTATCTTTTCTTATATTGTTTATTGTATTTTTCCATAATCGAAACCGAGAATAATATAACGCATCTCGCCATGCATCCAGCGGCGCAGCGCTGTAGCCTACAGAAGCCTATGCAAATATCCTGTCTTGCACATACAGTATACCACACTTGCGTACACAGGAGTTTTTCTTATTGTAGACTTTCTTGTCCTGACTTGCATGACTGACCTATCATTTATAATTCTTGAAAAAAAACTAAACAGTAGGCTACTAGTGGACACATTTTGATGTTCGATGCAGTCTGAGCTGAACTTACTGTAGAGTTCGGAAAGATCTTTTTTCTCCAACACCACATCGTCATCATTCACACAGTCGCAGCTATTCACAAAGACTATTGCAAAGATTAACAAGAGCACTCCTAAAGATTCTGTACAGCGTGATAAATATATTCTCATTTCGACGACAAGTTGCGGAATAAAAAGGCAGGAGTTGGAACATTCCTTGGTTGTTTTTCTCCTGAAGAATTTTCCGAAAGTTTGGGTAATCGCGACGTCACGGCCCAAGGTCTCTGCGGGGTAGTAAAGGCAGCATAGYCTACATTTCTTCCAGACAATTTTTGGGCGGGGGTCGGCTTTTATGGTTTTTATACACGTTTTAGAAGAAAATTTCTAGTCTATTTCAAATAATACTCAACAATAGGTTTACATAATTTACACTCAACGATAACAAATCAAAACATGACGAACCTGATGACGTGGCAACAACTCAAAAGTTCAACTTTATTTTTTGCGCCATACATTAAAGTTAATCAATTATTCTTCTCAAAATTATTCCAATCAAGATTACATAATTCAAGGCTCAGCCTCGACTCAAAACCCAAAACAAAACATTCATAACACAAAAAACATGAAACATCATTGCAGTAGTATCAAACCTACTCAGCTTATTCTGTTTTAGGCTACCTATGTCCCAACCCAAAGTCTATGAATAAAAGTAAAGATGTAGGTTCTTAATTTGAGCCAGTTTGCTACATCAAGAAAATAACCCTGCAGCAACCAGAAATGTAAATTATTATGTGGATTACAATGAATGGACAAATCTAACATTTCAAAGCGGGAAATTACAAACTTCAGAAACCTTTTTAAACCTCAAATACACTACAAGTTTTACATTTCCTGCAACAGGGTGATCAAATTAAAATCCTACATCTGTAACAACCTAAATGGGAAAATCCAGTGTTCAGTTCAGCAGAGCGTTTGTATCAGAGACAACTTCAAGAGCAGCAAAATCAAAGTCATTTCATGTAGAGATGATTCATAGCTAGACATTCCATTGTCTGTCTGCTGATATGAGATAGCATCCCTGAAGAAGATCCAGACCTTTTGGAGTGATACAATGTTGCACATTGTGGTGATTGCAATTTGTCCTTACACCACACACATACACACACACTTGCATACACATGCACACACATGCGCACATTCATTCACGCACACACGCACGCACGCAGCACGGCACTGCACGCCGCACGCACGCCGCACGCACGCACAACACACACACACACACACACACACACACACACACACACAACACACACACAATAAGATACTATACAACATAAACATCTCCACAACGTGCCCTACGGGACTCCAGTGCACTCAACGCTGGTAAATATTTTACATTAAAAGCTGATGTATATAGTAGCCATCCATTGAATGGAAATCAACTTCGGTCCCCCTGCGCTTTTATAAGTTACATTTACGTGATGTCGAGCTTTAAACAGGAGGGTTTGACCTGTGGAGAAAGAAAAAAACAGTTTAACAGTAATTATCAGTAATGTCAACCGACTGAACATGAGACAGAGCAAATGAGGATAAGGCACCATCTTACCGACTGCATTTAGCCTTGCCCCTCTCGGCCTCAACTTGCGACCTCATGCGGTCGGGACTGAGATCACAGCTTCCACACCCAGCAGGATGAGGCGTTTGTGAGGATGACAGAGAGACCCCAGTATTCATAAAGTTGGGGCTCAGGAAGTCTGAGGATGGAGAGAGAGAGAGAGAGAGAGCAGAGAAGAGAGAGAGAGAGAGAGAGAGAGAGAGAGAGGAGAGAGAGAGAGAGAGAGAGAGAGACACACACATTCGTCCGTAGTCATCACAGAGACACCATTTTCGAGTGTAATTGTAATAGCAGTTTTGTTAGCACACTTAGCGAGATAAATTAGTTGATCATTCAGTAATCGTTACCTGGTGTGATAGAAATGGAGGAACTTTTATGCGAATGTATGAATATATATTGGTCACATAGAGTCTGATCATTACAGTGATCTAGACTCATCATTGCTCCCGATGGCGCAGCGGTCTAGGACTTGCATCTGAGGCGTCACACAGACCCTGGTTCGATCCAGCCTGTATCACAACCGGCTGTGATTGGGATCCCATAGGCGCGCACAAATGGCCCAGTGTCGCCCAGGGTTTGGCCGGGAGGCCGTCATTGTCAATAATATTGTTCTCAACTGCACCTGCCTAGTTACAACAAGGTATAAAAATAAAAAAAATAAGTGAACAGATCATTTGGAATTCCATTTCCCCATGTTTCCCACTGGTATCACCTCTGCCTGTTCACGGCCCTTCCTGTATGTCCGGCCCATCCAGAATTTCCACTAGCCCTTTACCAGTTGCACACGTTACTTCCCGAAAGGACTGTAAAAACGATCACCATGAATGTCTATTCACTTAAACCTCTGGCCTCCTTCCTTCGATACACGACTCATCCTCTCACTGTTCCAATTTTATGTGACGTTCAAACCTCTCGGTGATCGTCCCAAGTGTGGCGTTGAAACTACCGTACGTCTTTAGATTGTACCACGTGCCCTATGTCTCCAGCACCACACTGAACAGAGAAGCAGTTGTTCTCATCTTTAGGGGTACACAGCGTGACGGCTCCTCGTCGTATTTGAAAGGAC
>NC_036867.1:34523844-34535145 GCF_002910315.2 Salvelinus sp. IW2-2015 | reverse complement strand
GGGACGTGGACACATGCACAGCTATGAAGATGGGATGAATGAACACGCCACATATCAACTTCCCTCTGCATTGTAATAGGACGTAAGAGGATACCTTCCTCTCTATTCTGCTGCCAATATGATTCCCATATCAAAGGCCAAGATCTATGTTGTGTGAATGTGTGTGTGTCACACCATTGTATTTCACATCTGAGTCCTGAAGATCTGGTGCGATGATCAGATACACCTCTCAGCTTGCATTAGTGTGAGCGGGTTCAAAATAAGCTCCCCTTTATAGGAACAAACCCTCAGAGTCAGGTCCTTGTATTTTCAGCCAGCACCACAATAGCCCCGTCTGTAGGACATGGTAAATAATATGTTCCCCTTTGTCTAGTGTCAGGTGAACACTGGACCCAGACAGTGTTCTGATGGAGAGGGTTGAAGAGAGAGTGAAGATAGGGACAAAGAGAGACACTTGATGCAGGACGGGCCAGCATACCCCCAGATCTCTGACCCATGGGGGAACTTTACATGCTAGTCTGTTTAGTACCCACACAGGACAAACAACGTGGGGTGATCATATTAAACAGGGAAGAGAAAGGGCCAGGAAAGGGAAAGTTCCCCCAGAAACGTCTTCATCAGGGTTGGCAAGGAAACAATGTCCCACTGTTGGTTGCAGAAATAGTCCGGCATCAAGCCTAGCAATCACACATTTGATTAAAACAAGTGGTCAATCTGGACAGGTCTGTGTAATGCWGTTTCTGCTGTCACTCTCTCTCGAGTTCTCATTTCACTCTTCACAACATTAATTTGAATCGTATCAGTCATGATTCAGCTACTCTTGTCTATAAACAGTTCAGACAGAAAGACAGACAGGCAGGAAGGAGTAACTGACCTGTGGAATTGTTGACGAAGACGTGAGGGACGCTGCACCTTTGGACGCACTCCTCTGTGGCCTCGTCTTCTGCTTGTAGATGACACTCCACACAGGTCCTGAGGAACACACACACATACACAACATCTGTCACGTGTTGAGTGCTGGCCTTAACAGGAGGGTTATTTGTGTCCCCTGATAAAGAGTGAACAGAAGAAGCCTTGGCCAGATTTCAGTTTGTTCCCGAGGCTGCTCTCTCTCTCTCTCTGTGTGTGTGTGTAGTCTAGCACATAATGGTGGTGTCAGATGGACTGTGTGTGACAGGTCCTTTACAATGGAGAAAGGAAATAGTCCAGCACTGTTGTTGGCTGTCTTTTGATGCCCTCAGGAACAAGCAGACAAATTCAGACAAGATGAGGTGAACACTATGTCCCAGTACTGAAAATAGGCAACAAACCTGGCTTGGATAAAAACAACAACCATTAATCAACGTAAAGACCGGCAAGAATCAATTAGTCAATATTGTAGGTAAACATGATTGGTTATTATTGGACCTCAAAACAGTTTCTGCTGAACATGACCCAAGTTTCACACGATGTGGGCTAGTGTGGAACATGACCCAGGTTTCACAGGATGTGGGCTAGTGTGGAACATGACCCAGGTTTCACAGGATGTGGGCTAGTGTGGTCTAGACATTTGCTATAAGTGTTGGCATCTCATCACTTTCAGTACCGTATTTGTTTGCTGTACTGTCTACAGTCGCTGTTGCCATTCCTGAAACAGAAATCCTACAGTGCCTTCAGAAAGTATTCACACCCCATGAGGTTTTCCACATTCTGAATTTTGTGTCACTGGCCTACACACAATATCCCATCATTTCAAACTGGAATTATGTTTTTACAAAATGGTACTAATTAATTCAGGATGAAAAGCTGAAATGTCGTGAATCAATAAGGATTCAACCCCTTTGTTATGGCAAGCCTAAATAAGTTCAGGAGTAAAAATGTGCTTAACAAGTCACATAATAAGTTGCATGAACTCACTCTGTGTGCAATAATAGTGTTTAACAGGATTTTTGAATGACTATCTCATCTCTGTAACCCACACGTACAATTATCTGAATGGTCCCTCAGTCAAGCAGTGAATTTCAAACACAGATTCAACCACAAAGACCAGGGAGGTTTTCCAATGCCTTATTAATTACCCTTTGGATGGTGTAGCAATACACCCAGTCATTACAAAGATACAGGCGTCCTTCCTAACTCAGTTGCTAGAGAGGAAGGAAACCGCTCAGGGATTTCACCATGAGGCCAATATTGACTTTAAAACAGTTACAGAGTTTAATGGCTGTGATAGGAGTAAACTGAGGATGGATCAACAACATTATAGTTACTCCACAATACTAACCTAAATGACAGTGAAAAGAAGGAAACCTGTATAAAATACAAATATTCCAAAACATGCATCCTGTTTGCAATAAGGCACTAAAGTAAAACTGTTAAAAATGTGGTAAAGAAAACAACGTTATGCCCTGAATACAAAATGTTATGTTTGGGGCAAATCCAACACAAGACATCACTAAGTACCGGTCTTGATATTTTTAAGCATGGTGGTGGCTGCATCGACAAGGACTAGGGAGTTTTTTGAGGGATAAAACTTAACGGAATAGAGCTAAGCACAGGAAAAATCCTAGAGGAAAACCTGGTTCAGTCTGCTTTCCAACAGACACTGGGAGACAAATGCACCTTTCAGCTGGACAATAACTTAAAACACAAGGCCAAATATACACTGGAGTTGTTTACCAAGACGACATTGAATGCTCCTGATTGGCCTAGTTAGTTTTTACTTATATTGGCTTGAAAATCTATGTCAAGACTTGAAAATGGCTGTCTAGCAATGATCAACAACCAACTTGACAGAGCTTGAAGAACTTTTAAAAGAATAATGTGTAATCCAGGTGTGCAAAGCTCTTAGTGATTTACCCAGAAAGACTCACAGCTGTAATCACTGCCAAAGGTGATTCTAACATGTATTGACTCAGGGGTGTGAATACTTATGTAAATTAGATATTTCTGGATTTAATTTTCAACACATTTGCAGAAATGTCTAAAAACATGTTGTCACTTTGTCATTATGGGGTAATGTGTGTAGATGGGTGCGAATTGTTATTTATTTAATCCATTTTGAATCAGGCTGTAACACAACAAAATGTGGAATAAGTCAAGGGGCATGAATAGTTCTGAAGGCACTGTATATTATAACACATTGGGAAACTGGACAGGTGTGTGTTCTTCTTACCTAGCAGAGCTACAGGAGTCTCCACAGGTAGGGCACCTTTCACAGGTGTTCCAGAGGCTCCGGGCATGGAACACACACACTTCCCGCACACACACTTCCCCCGTCCGCTGCACAGCACTCCGTCCTCCGACACACACGTGTCCCTGCTGCTGCTGCGAGTTACAGTATCCCCATCAGCCGCTTGACACACACACTCGCCGCAGTCACAGTCCCCGTGACCATACACACACACACACACACACACACACACACACACACACACACACACACACACACACACACACACACACACCCACAAACACACACACCACACACACACACACACACACACACACACACACACACACACACACACACACACATTAGCACGCAAGAAAGTAACTACAGTATATCCTGCTGGTCATATGTTATATTACTGAGTCATTGTGATGTCAGTACATTATCTGTTTTCATCAAAAGAGGAAGAGGTGAAACCACAATGCTCGTCATGGAAGTCCGTGTTTCGACCGTACGTACACACCTCCACAGAGTAAMCCTCGGAACCTCACACACGAGAAGTCGTCACACTCGCAGTAGGCCCCGTAGACGCGTCCGAAACTAGACGGGTGACACACACACTGGCCGCAGTAACACTCCCCTTGCCCGCTACAGGACTCCGCAGCGCCACTGGCCTTGCAGTTACTGCTCTGGRCGCTCTCCTCCGTACACTCACACTTGGAACCCATGTACCCTGGATCACACAGACAGGAGCCACACTCCAGAGATCCACGGCCCAGGCTGCAGTGGCTGCTGTTGGGCTCGGGGGTCTGGTGACAGGCACAGGAGCACAGTGACTCCAGGTCTATCTCCAGGGGGTCCTGAAAGCCCACCGGTTTGATGAGGAAACGCTGGGGACCGTCGAGACACTCAGAGAGTTCTACAGTCACRTTGAAGGAGACCTGGGAATCACAGAGATTGAAGGGTGGATGTTATAGCATACATGCATTGAGGTGGCTGGTATAGTCAGTCGGAAACTTGTTTACGACAATATGAAAATGTAGGAATATTGTTCTTTAATATCACTGACCAACTGACGAGCAAAATGGGAACAAACCGTGTCTCCAGCTTTGACGTTGGAGCATCGTTTCTGTCCAGGTAGTACCGTGCCATCCTGACAGATCGCTGTGAAGGAGATCTGTAGATCCTCCGTGTCTCCTAGTACCTCCAGCTCTTATCTACAGAGCGCAGCTCCTAAAAACACAAAGGTAACCTATAACGGGCCATGGTCAGGTCCTAGTCCTGTGTGTCTGTGTGGGCGTGATGTGTGGATGGTAGAGAGAGAGAGAGAGAGAGAGAGAGAGAGAAGAGAGAGAGAGACGAAGAGAGAGAGAGAGAGAGAGAAGAGAGAGAAGAGAGAGAAGAGAGAGGAGAGAGAGGAGGAGAGAGAGGTGACGAAAGAGACAGACCAGGACAGCAAAGAGGAGAGGAGAGAGAGAGAGAAGGGACCAATTTATAAGCTCTTGCAACCACTGACTTACTACACACTTTTTAAGTCTACAGTATGCTCCAACACTGCTGAGGTTTACTCAGCTGGGCCTATTCATTCCTAGTCTTCCACTATATTGGTAAGTCCCTTTCTCTGAGTGGTTTGAGTCATGATCCCTGTAACTTCCCAGGTATTCCGTCAAGCTCCCAGGTATCCCAGGTGTTAGTAGCCAATCACCACAGGGTATAGTGAGGTAGATATGACTCTAATATAACTCTTTCTCTAAGTGAGCACAGTGTTGACAGAGTACTTGACATTTTTATCCTTTCAGTTCCTTCAGGCCTTTGGGGAAGATGTGGTCTGTGTGATGCTTGAGAGAAACAGCTTGAGCTGAGACACAGTGTACTCACGCGCAGTGTACTAGGAGGAGCACTAAATCAATATCTAGCTATCACAAAAATAAGCTACATCGGTAATCTGGCTAACCTCTCAATAGCTTTCACATAAAGTATGTCCTGTACATTTCTTATTATGCTAGATGCTAGATGCTAAGTGCTTTGCCATTAGCTTGGTGTTGAATAAAGCTCTCAGTGAAGCCCCTTGGCATAGCTAGAGGGGCCAGACGTGACTTGGCTATGGTAGGCTGTTCAGGAAGTGTCTGATGAAGTGATTAGAAGCTGTGGGTCTGCTCTCATCCCCCTCAATGCACACGCAMACACACACACACCCTCGTGCATACACTCGCACACACACACGCTGCCTGTGGGCCTGAAGCCAATAGGGATTAGACTGTAGGGAGGAACACAGAGCCACGATAGAGGATCAAACAGCAGGGGCGAGTACAGACCTGCTGACAGCATACCGAGGTGCAGAGAGGAGAGGAAGAGAGGGGGAAGGAACAGAGAGACAGGGATGAGAGAGAGGAGGGAGAGGGGTGGTGGGGAGAGGAGGGAGAGAGAAGAGATAAACAGAAAGGAAAAATCTAACCCGAGGGAGCTATTCAGAGGTCACTGTGTCCATGTACTCCGCAAGTCTCAATAGTCCTGCTAACTAACAAACACACTGTACACCCACAGTGACAGAATCGTATTCTCACTTTATACGCCGTCACAATCAGTTCCAGGATGTTCCTTGAATCTGATTCCAGAACCCCCACCGTGGCACCAGGTATGAAATTTGCATAGTTCTGTGATAAAACACACAACAGACACACTGTTACTGTTCATGTAGGTTGGTCGACCAGTCACAGCAACTGTCATAAGGAAATAAGTTCTACCGAAAACAGGAAGAAGAGAGCGCTTGTTCCAACACGTCCACTGAGAGCCCTTAGCGAATCAAACATGATAACCTCAACGATACACAGAGATATATGTTCCTTCTCCATTCCATAACCCGGCTTACCGCATACCTCGTTTCAACCCGGTGTTTTCTAACAGGTAAACGTCACATTGCCGTTTGGGAAAAGGACAATGGAGGGAGAAGGAGAAGTTCTCACCTCGTAGTTGTGTTTCTGATTTTCCGTCACAGCGAATATAAGCAGGATATTGTTCTCCACCAGTTTATCCATCAGCTGTCCCAGAGTTGGGTATTCCTGGACGGACAAAGTCAGTATTTTAAAACCTAAGACTATCGCATTTTATCCCAATGAATGAAACAATGACATGTGTTTCTAAAGCCCTTTTCACATCAACAGTAATAAAAAGGGATTTACAGTCACCCGGCCTAGACCCCAAAGAGCCAGTAGTCTTTACAGTAAAGGGACACTCCTTCACCATGGATAGGAATGACAGCCACGTTATAGTATCATAAACAGTGAATCCTTGTACTACAACCCCAGTCATAGAAACAATGAATGAATCTGATGTGACTGTCCCCTTACCAGATGGGCAGCCATAGAGTATTCATTGTTGCTGTCCAGATGGCACTCTCCGTCGTTAGGGACGACGATGCCTGACATCTTGCTGTCCATCCCAAAGTGAGAGTCGGCGTCGCTCACAAACACCAGCAGACGCATGGAGTCGTTCCTCCAGCCTATCTTGTCCTAACAGGAAGAGACGAGAGATTATTATACCGCAATAATACTACAGTCCGTTGTCAAAGCACGCCCCGAAGATCCCTTGAAAAAGGAAGATATTCTATTCCCTTCCCTTATATTCTATTCTATTCTGCAGTATTATTTTCTATTCAGCTCTATTCTCTTCTGTTAAAATGGCTACCATCTTTGGGGACAAATCAAATCAAACCTGAACCACAGACTCGCTCACTTACCCCACAGACAGCAGCCTGCATAATGGCATCGAAGCCACACTCCGGCAGGTCGATGTTGGCAGACACACGCTGGTTGGTGATGATATTGTTGAACTTCTCTGTGCTGCTGGTGAGGGGTAGGACGTGCTTGTATCCAAACGTTGGCAGACAGCTCTCATCCACACTCCTGCATGGGAATTCCATAGAGAAACATAGCGTATTACATCCATGACCAGAGTTCCCACTCTAAGACAAATTCAAAATAACAGAACTTTCCATGACTTTCCATGTCTACAGATAAGRCATTGGGGGGCCAAATATTTCCATCACCGTTTAACTAACGAATTATTACTAGATTTTACTATTACTTTACAACAAATAAGCTTGTTACAAGCATACTCAAAAACACTGTGTCGTTTACTAAGCTCTTTTAGTGAGAAAATCTGTCTCTTYCACAGAAAGATGGTCCTTTGTAGCTTAGTTGGTAGAGTATGGCCCTTGTAACCCCAGGGTAGTGGGTTTTGATTCCCGGGACCACCCATACATATTCACGCATGACCGTAAGTCGCTCTGGATAAAAGTGTCCGCTAAATGGCATATATTATATTATTATATAAAGAAAGTGCTCTTCATTTGTACTTCAACCATAGAGGATGTGGTTTTCATTTCAGTTCTCACAAGCACACTGTACCCTACCTACAAGGGTTATCCAGCTCTCCAGGAGTGATCTTAATGAACGGGAGGACTGGTTTCTCAACGAAGGACCCAAATCCAAGTCTGAATTTACTGGTGAGCTTTGCCATCTCCTTGGACAGGGTGGAGCCCAAGTCTTTAATCATCTCCAGGTCGTCAATCATGGAGGCTGAGAGGTCCATCAGGTAGTAGATGTCTACAGGGTAGTCTTCTGTCTGCTGCACACTGATCTGGAAGGTCACCTCACTGCCTGAAAGAAAAAATAAGAAATAGAATAGAGTGTTTTCTGTCTCTCTCTCTCCGGGCTCTGTTCAGTTCAAGGTCTGACCATGCTAGTGAGAAATTCTATTCATATTATTATCTTTATGTGAAAAATGGTGTGAAAATATCAATTAAACATCCTTCAATCATCAAAAAGAGTTTCTAAATCAACTTCAAATCACCGCCAGCATGTACCCACTGTGTGAGCAGTGTACCCAATAGCTGTATAAATAATGGACACGGCGACTGCCCCAGGTCTCCATCAGTAACTGTATAAATAAGGGTTTACCAGTTCTGAGTTTGAGGGCCATCTTCTGTGGTGATATCTGTGTGATGTTGGTATTTCCTGTCTTCTTCCCGAGAGGCTGGTCCCGGAGGACCTCTGAGTTGGTCACTGGGAATTCTACCTGGTCCTGGGGACAGCCTCTCTCTTGGAGGAGGTACGGTGTGTCACATCGCTCACTGATTAAAAACGAGTCTGTGAAATTCTGAGAGGTTAAAAACATCACAAGGTTTTACTCCCACATTACAACCAATCTGACACAGAGACTCTTAACATATTTTATTGGTGTTTCGTAGGTCAATAGACAAATTCATACTATAGTACTGACTGAAAGGTAGAACTTCTGAAGATCATTTACAAATATTGCCATCATTAAATCATTTAACCATTTTTTTTTGACTCTGCATTGCAGTTTTCTCCATCAACAACATGTCGCATCAGAAATCCATATCAAGTTAGGCTAGTTGCACATTAATGAATTCATGACACGTTTTCCTACTGGACTTGCATCAATGTTATCCCCTAGATCCGCGTTCCTCAATAGGCAGTGATTTTATTCGGCCCCCAAAGTTCTGTGCAAAATATAGATATATATTTTTACACATATATACATTTCGTTCTTGTACATAAAAGACTGTACAATCAGCAGAAAATGGCGTCAACGTTATTTTTATTCAGGAACTCTGTTCCCTAGTATTCCCACGCATAAATAGAGGCCTATGTGATCGTATCCCAACGTAATTCAAGTTTGAAATTCTTCTGTTTTTGTCAAATATTTCATCTGTTTGGAATTCCTGCGGTCAATTTGCAGTGCACAAATTATTTATAACTATAATGCRGCCCCCCGACCATCCGCTCAAGTAAAAATCGGCCCACGGCTGAATGTAATTGGGTTCCCCTGCCCTAGATGTATAGCCTACCTCTTGTGTGCACCATGCACAGTGGGGACCAAGCTGGAGACACTCGTCACAAGTCACTGCACTGCCAACCGAACATGTTCCTACATGGACACCACACGGGGAATATAGAATATAGAAGTGGTCAGCGTGGTTGGCCCTGTCTAGCACGGGTTACATCTTCTCATGGCACTGCTGCCTGGCGTGTTATACTATAGTATATCAATATATGAGTGATTGTTTAGTCCCTCTGTCTTTGTGATGCGCCTGGTTAATTTGCGCATGAATAACCAGAGGAAATTCTCGGTTATGTTATCATGATAAATCACAATAATAATTGTGGGTGGGGGTGNGGGGGGGGGGGGGGGGGGGGGTGTTAGGAATAAATATTTGTATATATAAACCACTGGATCATATAAACGAATTGAAATGTAATCAATACATTGCATTCATGTATGACGTGGAATATTAACCTATATAAAATAATAATAAAGCTATTATAATCTTGGGGAAAATCTGGATATACTGCAGTTACATGTAATCTTGAAAGGAGAAGTTAATGAAGTTATTTAATCAAAGCCGTTTGATCCGGTCTCTAGTCTTACCCTCCACGTTGTTGATCCAATGCCGAAGAATCAGGACCAGAAGTACAGCAATCCCCATTGGTCCTCGCGGTTACTGCTATAGGGATATGAAAGAACAACAAAACATTCTCTGGCACTTTAATATGTAGAGTAAAAGTAACAAAACAAATAGGTATTTCCAGCCTTAGTAAGCTTCTCTTGGTATCACTGTCTAGGCTAAACGACAAGAGAATGCGCCGTCTTTCTTACCTGGCAGGAAAGACGTTGAGTGCCTGCGTGGTTCAGACATTCTTACCTGCCCAGCCTTTTATGTTCACTTCCGTACAGGTGAGAACATAAACGGAACGGGACTAGAGAGAGTGAGTGAGAAGTGAGTGTGCGGGCGTGAGCTATGAGAGGCCAGACAACAGCTACATTGAACTGGGTTTTATTTCAATGGAAGATTATTTGATAATCGAAATATAACAGAAATTAACTTGTATTTTTACATATATATATTTTAAAATCAATATAATTTGTTAGCCTGCAATCTTAAATTGTTATAACAAATATTGAAGTGCAGGTTATGGGATAAATGATGAAATCCATGTAACTATTTGTACACACAAATGAATATCTTTGAAATAGTGTTTCAAACGTTAACCAATATTAAAAAAATGGGGAAATAGCATGTTTCATTCTGCCTTTCTAAAGAAGCCTGTTATGTGTCCTAGGACTGATCATTCTTCATTTTAAATCTGACATGACAGGACCTCTGATTCACTGCAAAATATATAGGCTAATGTTAAAACTTTGAATATGAGTATTGATGCAGTTACGAAGGCCATAGTAAGGTGTGTAAATTGACTTATTCTTATACATGGGTAATTCACTTGTATTAATGCCTTATGACCTATAATGGCAACCTGATACATACCTAGGCCAGTAGGCCTATTCCCTAGTGGTCACAAATTAATATAACATTTGCCATTTAGCAGGCATTTTTATACAAAGCGACTTATAGTCATGCGTGCAGACATTTTACATATGGGCGACTCCAGCGGGAATCGTACACACAACCTTTGGCATTGCGAGCGCCATGCTCTACCGACTGAGCCACACAGGACCAAATAAACTTGATCAAGTCAAATCCCAGTGGTTGTAAAACATCATACTTTCGAACTTCCAGRATATGCAACAGAACACTTACCCATAGTTCAGTGGGTCACGACTGCCTGTCTGTCGATGTGTTGCATTATATGTTTAATCATGTCTTCACTGCCCTGTCCTTGAAATGTATTACATCGTGGCACACATTGTCTTGTTTGTAGCATTTCTGCACTATAAGACGTCTCCATCAACTATTGTTTATTGGCTTTAACATCATACTCTATTCTATGTTGTGTTGACCCATATAGCAATCTGACCTGATCCATTCTGGAGCTGTGCATAAAAGGGGGTGTAGGGCAACGTGATAACCATTGTTTATAGGGACAATCAACTGTCCAGACGTGCCACACCATAAGTCATTACCCCTGAATTACTCAGATGAGATACTCCAACTGAAAAAAAGATGTTAATATTTAACATGACAAACCCCTCAGAAATGTACATATCTCAAGGGTTCATTTTTATGTAATGATTAACAGTAGGGACAAAACTACATCTCAGGTTCTTTTGAAAAGTAGTCTATTGCTCAATACAAAAATCCCCATAAGCTTGTGTGTGTGTGTGTGTGTGTG